>NC_067143.1:43676511-43929011 GCF_903995435.1 Acomys russatus | reverse complement strand
ATGTTGCTCTTATTAAAAAACTTGAAACTTTGGTTCAGTAGGTCTGCCCATTGTCTCTGGTTGTATGTGAATCTACTGTATGTTGTCTATTACTACTGACTGTTGTCTATTACTAAATCTACTATTAGAAGTGGAGGACGTTGTAACCCTGACCAGTCTGGTCTTTTAACTCTGGAATAGGTACAGCTTAGCTACATACATGCATGGATATCCTACTCTGTGCATCCATTGTTACTCTATAACAGATATGGCCTCTGGTGAAGTTCACAGTGTTTATGAATGGTTTGGAAAAGGGATTTATATGTAAGTCTATTGGTTTACATGTAAAATATAATGCTTAAATTAACAGAATAATATTATGAATAATAATTTTATGCTTTAGAATTTGAAGAAATCACTCATGCATGTGATTTCATTCACTATTCATTATCCCTTAAGGAAGTATTCTGTCTGCTTGAACTAAGGCTGGAGTTCGTGATCAAATGTGTCCTGTTTTACAGAATAAGAGACACATGAAGATAATTAAGCCACACATCCTAGTGGAAAGGCAGATGAAAATAATATCAGTATGTTTTGTATGTTTAAGATTTTTACCTAAAAGTTTAGTTCCTGTATTTAACTGTATTTATGTACGTTCATGTGGTGTGTGTGTGTGTGTGTGTGTGTGTGTGTGTGTGTGTGTGTGTATGTGTGTGTGTGTATGCGTGTGCATGTGTACCCAAACTATGATCTATGACTTAGACATATATGTATATAACTTAGAAAGATAAATGTATATAAGTAATATGCATATATCTTTCTAAGTTATATACATATATTTATATATTAGATTATCATTTGAGTATATACACACATATATAATTCTAAGTAATAGAACATAGTTTGAATATTAAGAGTACCGGTTTTTGGTCTACTATCACAGCCATTACTTAGTCTTCTTCCCTCTCTCCTCTCCCTCTCCACTTTCCCGTTCCTTATCCTCATCACCCTCCTTTGCGCTCTCTGTTAACATCCATGGAACAATTAGCATGCACCAAGAACAGTTCTGTTTATTCCTTATACTAATTCTGAAGAATAACTCTACCATGTTAGTAGTTCTGTTTTATTTTACTATTAGGAAAATGGAAACTTGGAGAGATTAAGTAACTTTTCTAAAATCAGAGGATGAAACAGTAACGTGGTAGATAAAACTCTACAAAGAAATTTACAGAGGCCAGTTCCCAGTGTAGAGGCTGCACTGCATATTAAAGATCATACGCTCTTTAATGTCTGACTGAACCTTACAGAACCTTCCCCCTTTTGCCCTCAAAATACCCTGTATTTTTCCTTAATGGAACTGATCACGAATCATCATTATACATTTATTTTTGTGATCATTTGTTTAATGTCCTTCATTGAGGACAAGGATTTTTTTCCTTAGTTTGGTTCATTCAAGGCTTAGGAAAGTGCTTAGCACATCACTGGCACTCTATAAATAGCTGTTGAATAAATGAATCTCCTCTGGACATACTGTCAAAGCTGCTTCGCTGAGGATTCCTCTCGTGTTCTTAGGTAATACTAAGTGCTCAATAGAAATGGCTATGGAGCTTGGTTTTGGTAGAAGAAAGGAATGCATCTAGCCATGCTCCCTTTGCCCTAATCTCCATGCTTAACAATGGGACTATTTTAGTTGATACCCTCACCCCAAAACTAGCAGATGTTAGCTATAGTTGGCCTTTTGAAGAGAACAAAGTTATAACCCCATTATCTATCTGCTCTAAGATAATGTTTATCTGGTTTGGAAATTGTATTGATAATATAAGAAATACAAATTCTGAGTATATTGAAATGATAAGATAAACCATTCCCTTCTATGGTCCAATAACTAAATTCTCTGAAAATCCTTTTCATTAAAAAAGTTGAAAACATGGGAAGAAGTTAAAAAGAAGAAAAATGTGTAGATAAGTTAGCAGGTTCTAGGTTAGCCTAGCCAGTACTTAGGTATTTTAAGAGAGAAAAATGTATATCTGTCTATAATAGGCTTCTCAATTCTCCATTACAGTGGAAAGCAATACTGAGTTAAACAAGACTAAGGTCAGTGCATGAGTAAGGGGCAGAGTTTGTATTTGTTTTAATGTTCTATTATAGTGCCAAGAATGTCTCCTTTATATCATTGGTTCTCAACCTTCCCTGTGTACAGGAACTATCTGGAGAGATATTTTATTCACAATATGCTGAGTGCTATCTCACAGTTTCTGACTCAGTAGAAATGTAGAGTGATAATTTGAACTTTGGTAGAAGTTCCCATATTAGTGATGAGAATAGTTGACTCTCACACTTCAAACATCATTGCTCTCCAAATAGTAGAGATGAAATCCTCACCTTCCTTTAACACAACATTTAGCATGAACAATTATTTGGGATTTTAATGAAGAACTCACAGACTTCTGGTCAAGCATTTGTTTGTCCTTTGTCTTCATTAGCCACTAAGACATGAAACTTTTTGCTCTGATTCCAAAGGACATATATTCACATAGTCACAGATCTAATTCAGATAATAGTTTGTATATATGAACAATTAGAAACCTCCCTAGGTCTGAGGATATTACTTGGATTATTTTTCTCTTATATATTAACTCATTTGACCTTTACAGTTTTGGCTTAGCCAAGGCAGGTAACAGAATTTTCAGTGTATGCACGGGAAATCTAGGACTGAGAGGCTCACGAATGACAATATGGATTAAAATCCATATAAAGATCAAAGATGATCTAAAATTTTGCGATGTTTTTAACTTTTTACACTGTTGGTAATTCTTTTTCATTCTGATCTCATGATCACTCTCACTTAAAAAGGTTGACAATACAATCGTATACATCTTATATATTGTAATAAAAACTTCTACACCCAAACTAGTGTACCCTCTGCGCAGATCCATTTCTCTTTTTATGTATTCATTTTGTCTATTACTATTACCAGTTTTGCCGAAGTACATAGTGTTTTAATTTTTTTGACGTGTTCTTTTAACTACTGAATGTTTAATCATTCCCAAACTCATTTTCTAGAATATATCCTCTGTCAGTAGGAACAGATGGCTCAGCTGATTGCTAATAGGACATGGAGATAATTGTTAGTAGGTTAACATTTAAAACACAGTCCATTTGGGAGTCACCCAAAACTGCTTCGGTTAGTGACACAACTATCCCTGGCATGTGGGCAAAATATCATGGGGTTATCAGTTTGTATTCCAGAGTACAGAATTTATCACCTGCTCCAAACATTTTTACTGGAATCCAACAGAAAAGCAGAACCAAAAATGCTATGAAATATTTAAGCCTCCCTCATATTCCTGACAGCCAATACATTCTCTCTTCCTACTTTCATGATATCTTTTGCAATCTTTCTGTTCCTACAGCCACCGTCCCCAATGAAGCTTTGCTGGCTCCTGTAGGATCTTTTGTGCTAGACATCCATCTGTTTTTCATTCTTTTTAACCTTCCCTCTTTCCAGTTCCTGTTAAATTGTGCTACCCAGTTAACTAGCCTGAAAGCCAGCATGAGCCTCTGTGATAGGCTCCACACCATCCAGAGTGATTCCTATTTGCTAATAAAATGAAACCAAATAGCGCAATGAAAGACTCAAGCCTTTCCACTGTTTTGTCTGTGCTTCGATCCATTTCTCGTACATACAACTTAGGGTTCCCTCCCACTCCTCACCTGGGAGTTACTGACTTGCTGCTGTTCTCCAACCCATGTTTTTCCATTTTTCTGACCTTTTATTACATTGGCTTTCCTTTAAGGATTCCCTTGAAAATTCATAGTCCCCAGTCATGCATACACGAATCCCTCATCTTTTTGAAGGCCAGTGTTCAAAGCCATCTTTTTCATTAATACTTCTTCAACTTTCTCAGCGAGAAGCAATCTTGCTTTTATAAAGTTTTTTTTAGTGTTTCTGCCTCTCTCTTAGGATCTGTATTTTTTTCCATTCCACTTACATTTTCTATACTCTAATCCAGTCTCCAAATTTCACATTCTATAATTACTTTCTTTTGTTCATGACCTTTATTGACTTTCAATTGCTTTGAAAGAGAGAGAAATCCTAATGAGTAATGTATCATTAATGCATCATGCTGCATGGTGTGTTTTGTTCTTTGCTCTCTCCTCAAGCCTTCTTCTCCCCTGACAGCTCCTGTCCACTCCAGTGTTTTTCTTTCGTCTTGTAGTGAGGCATGCCCTTGTTTCAGCATCAGTTCCTTCTGCCTACACTACTACTCTCCACTCACCTTCTCTGATTTGGTCCACTCCTTTTCCTTTCAGCCTTCAGAGTTCAAATATCAGCTTTTGAAGAATCCTCATATTGCCTTATATGGTATATTATCTCCATAATGGCAGGTGTGTGTTAGTGTTATTTTCTACCAGAGACACATTGCCTGTCAGTGTGTGGATACATAATCAAGGGGTAAATGCATACTACATAATTTAAGTATACATGAGTAGAAAATAAATTTATATACAGATAGTATATATAATTAAAAGTTTCATGCTTTGACTAGGTTTTAATATCAATGATCTACTTTTGTATTGCTCAATAGCCTCACTCTGGAACCTAGTCAACACTAAGGAACAGTGTACTGAATGATGAATAAGTGATTGGAGGAAGAATTCACAGACTAGTAACACACAGGTGGGAATTTAATCTTTCACATAATTTCTAAAGTTTTATGTGTTTCAACACTATTTTTATCATATCTATATATGAAAAGTAACCAAGTTTCAGGTACACATTACAAATAAGTTATCTGGTTCTTTTATGAGCTGTTGTTTTTTTACAGGAGATAAAAAGCAATAGAAACAAAAACACTATCATGGAAAATTGACAACACTGATAGACAATGTCTAGGTTTGCAGGAAAAGGATATCATTCCAGTTATTCTTATAACAGTGAAAAGAAACAGGACTAATCTATATTTTTTCAATAAAGGCCAGGCAATAAACAGAATGAATGAAAAAACAGTCCCTGGAAGAAAAAGGAAACAATTTTTTCCTGGGTGCTTCTATTCCTAAAGAAAATCTAATTCAGCATCTATTTTATATTTTGAGTTTCAATTCAATAATATCAGAACCAACTTGTAAGCAGCAATTTCTCTCCATCTCCAGACTGCTGCATTGCCCCCACTGTTGTTTCCTTTCCTCAATGCCAATCATCCCTGGGAGACCAAGCCCCATACATCTATCAGCTCTTCACTTCCTATTACCTCTGCCTGACATGTTGTGGATTTGACCTTGGGCAACTCATTTCTGTATTCTGTAAAATGTAGGGAAAAGCCTTAGCCTCACTGCTTCCTTCCATTCTAGGACAGCGCACCTCGCCTGGTGCATGCCTTCTGGTACTTTGATTTCATTCATTCCATATTTGCTGTCTCCTGTATAGTTAGGGATGTTTTATGTATAGGGGATAAATTGATGAGACTTATCTTGGATGATAAAATGTTTGCCCTCAGAGAACTGCATCCTATGGAGAGGAGATGGTTATTGGGAGAAACAAAGCCTGTGGTATGATAGCCACTAGAGAGTACTAGGAAAGAAAAGAAAGGGATAAGCCAGGAAGGGGAGGTTAAGAATACAGCAAGGGCGGTATGAGTCAAAGAAGCCACCTACAGGTGAAATGAAGACTCATTCTCTACTCCTAGGTATTTGTCCTTGATTCCTAGAAATGATCATTTTGGATGCATCTTAGTGGACCCAGTATAAATTAAGCAGTATAAATAAACCCATCGGGCTTCTTCTGCATTGCCGCATGCTTGGTTCCTCCTTCTAATTTCCTGTCAGGAGCGTGAGCCAAAGTTTTCTCTTTGGTCTCATTGTCACCACACTCTCCATCTCTCTCACCTTCCGTTTTCTCCTGCTGAAAGTTTCAACTCCTTGTACTCCGTGTGCCAGAGTCACTTGCTTTTGGAAAATTCCACAATCATTTCCCTTGCTGATCTCCGACAATCCCCTGTGGTGTTAGCTGTCAACACTCTTAACTAGATCTGTCTTGAACCTTCTCATACCTGGCTTAATGCCCTTGCCTCACCTGTCTTCCAGGCATAGGGCAGTCTGCCCTTCAAGGTTCTTCTCTGAGAACAGTCCTCTTGGAACGGTTCCCAAACCTGCTGGATGGAATTGGCACCTCTTCTGAGTGCTCCATGAATGTTGTGTATATGTTTCTGCTATATTTACTGTGATGTAGCATGCTTGTAACTCCTCCCTTGCTGGCTTTCCTTCTAGAGAATGGCCATGGTTCATTCCTACCTTGAACATCGGTAGCTCCCAATAAAACTAATGAAAGGAGAATGTGGGAAGAGGAGCTAGTAAGGAAGGGAAGAAGGCTGCCCATCAGCTGTAGAAGCTGGGGAAATAAGGGAAAGAAAAACCATCGCCTCTTAAAGCTGAGGATGATAAATGACCCCAACTCTCAACCTGAAGGTCTCTGCATTAACCTCCTCCCCATGAATCTAGCTCTGACTTCTTGTCCCAATTCTTGTAACAGGGCTTCCACAACTCAGCCCCTACCTGCCGACCCAGTTCTGAGGATTCGCCTTCTGTCTTGCTCCTCTTTGCCTGATCTTTTTTGGAGGCCTGCCTAATATGTCAGGCTCTCTAAAACTGGAACTCTCTATCGCTCTCATTCTGCTGCCCCCTCCCAAGTCTCCTTTTTAAAGCTTTGCCCTGCCTATGAACCCAGGCAGGTGGCCAGAGCCCTGCTATTCTCTGACAGACTTCCATGATTCTGATTTTGAGCACTACACGCTCCTGCGTTCTTTCATTGCCTTTCCCTGCCAGCCCGCTGTGGCCACCATTCCTCCCCTCCCCCATGCCATCTGACTGCTTGATGACCACCTGCTCTCCAAGGCTGTACCCTTCAGATCCCATTCCTCACCTGTTCAAGTGGCTTGCTTCCCAAACAACCTCTGGGCCTAATCTCTTGTTTATTCTTTTCCTCCTTTCTACCTTTAGTTCCTTAACCAATTACATTGGCCTTGCTTCCTGCTCCGAAAGGGGTATGCAAACTCTGACAGAGACAGAGGATCCTGGTAACATCATGGAGTTTATCTAGCACACTCTAACACATCTAATGACCCTGGGGCACTGGGGAAACTGATTTGTTCTATATACTAACATTCCATCTTCCAGATTAAGACACTGGAACTCAAAAAGTGAAAAGATTTCCTCCAAGGCTGCACAGCTAGCCTGAAGCCAAACAACATCGAGATTGAAGGCTCTCTGAGTCATTGTCAGAGACTATCCTTTCACTAGACTGGCACTTAGGCAGAAAGTTCCTGACAGTAAGACAACAGGACTATTTACAGGCATCCCAAAGAAAGGCAGGTACTAACCTTGACCTGCAGTTTCCAAAGCTAAACAGAAGATACTGAATTAACCTGTTTCAAAGGCACAGACTCTTGGAAGAAATCAGTGGCAACTCTAGTGTTAATGTCTCATGGATAACAATATTTTCAATTATCTCTTCTGGGTACCAGTAAGCCATGATCTGGGAATCCAGAACAAAGAAAAAATTAAGAGATAAAAAGACATCACAAAATGAAAGAGGCAGAGCTGGTAGTTCAAAGAAGACAACCCAGAGACCCGTGCCTTCTAAATTTATTTTTCCTATGCTCTAGAAGCAGAAATAGAATACACATATATGCCTAATAACTCTGTCCAGTGAAATGACAACTGGCATGTTTCACTAAGACCATTGCCTGACCATTGCCCATAGCAAGGTCTTGGCCACTGTGAGCTTGACGCTGCTTATGGATAATAAATATGCAAATGTCATAACCTCAAGGCACATAGTAAGTTTGACTTCAAAAGCAAAGTACAACTGTTGTGTGACTGATAAGTAAAATTTCCCTCCAAAGCTGGAGTCCAAGGAACATCACAGAAGAGAAAACAGCCTTGCACAGGCAGCCTTGTCACTGCTGGGCCACCCGAGTCACCTTGGACGTCACTTTTCTTCTACCTTCTACCTCCAAGCAGGAATCAAGCCTGGAAATTTTAGCATCTAAAGTATCTTACTAAGCTGGTTTCCCCCTAAGCATCTGCCTGAGATCAGGACCTTGTCATCTTGTGCCTGCAGTAAAGGCTTAAGTCTGCTTGAATCTAGAGCCTCAGCTTCCTTCAATTCATCCTCCATCCCACTGTCAGAATGATCTGGCTGCCAATCTGATCACATCACTTCTGAGTTTCAAAATCTTCCAATGACTCACCATTTACAAAGATCTTCCATAATCTGGGCCCATCCTTCTCTTAAATCTCCCCTCCTGCTATCCTGGTACAGTACGTTCTTGTAAGATTGACTCCCACCTCCAGCCTCACCCCCAGGGTTTCTCTTGTGTAGCAGCACACTGCAATTTTGGCCTGATGCTTTTTCTATTCTGCTCTGCAAACTAGAGTGCATGATTGACAAGGCGGCCACTTGGCATTAGGGAGACTCTCACTCACTGCAGGACTTTGAAGGGTGCTTTATGCCAGACAAGCACTTCTCTACTAATCTCCCGAGCAACACCACTCCTCCTCAGTGAATCACAACAGTGAGATAGCAAATATTTTGGTGGGTTCAGGCTGATGCCTTTTAATCAAACAAAGGTGGTTTCTGCTGGCTGAAGCATCAAGGGACCAGTTAATAGAAGGTAATTGGGATGCTGACAAAGAACACTAACATTTCAGAAGTAAATATAGTACATGCATTGCTTAGTCTACTTTCTGAATATACCCCAACTGATCTTTACGACAGGCTGGGGATCTTTATTTCATTTATCAGATAAGGACTTATACAATGGCCTGCTTCCCAAAAATCCTTTGTAAGGATGGAGTAAAGGACTCAAGGCTCTCCTCTCCCTACCACCCTTTCCATGGCATTGTGCTTCCACATTGCCTTCTGAGTCATTACAAAAACAAAACTAAAACCAAACAAAAATATAACATATTGAATTTCAATGTGCTGTAATCACATTTCTGATTCCTGAAAATGGCCCACTTGCATGTTGGGGATGTGGTACAATTGTCACCCATCCCATTAAATCAGGAAATTCTGGGAGGCAGAGGCAGAACATGTCACACAGCCTTCCAGTGCAAGAAAGAAAGAGAAGCTTTCTCTCCTAAAAACGTTTGAAGCCACACTTTTAACACTGTGTGTGTGTGTGCACGTGTGTGTGTACTCATGCCACAGCACATGAATAACTTGCATGAGCCCATACTCTCCTTCTAATACATGGGGTCCAGAGATCCAACTCAAGTCTTGGAAGCCTGTTGAGGCATCTTATCTGACCCAGTTTCTTTTTTACTAGCATGGAAATCAGAATTCTGACTTTAAAAGACCCACAGTAATTGAAAGCCAATATAATATAATGCCATCCTTTTACACAATTAATGATAAAAACTAGCCAAAGCTTGATGAGAATGCTAGGACTGGAATGTTCTCAGGCAAGGAGAATTAATCATCATCGATTCCGGAGAGCTGAGTGCACCCACAGATTGCTTCTGATAATCTCCAATGGAATGGGTGCTGGTGTCACTCTGTCACGGTACAGAGGTTCAGGATGGTCAAATGAGTTAAGTCATACAGCTGGCAGGGTATAAATTGAAGTTTAAAATTCAAGTCTCATGGTGTAAAAGTGCTGGCTCCAATCCCTTTTTTCATAGAAATAGTTGAACCTTTATGCTCAAATATCTACCAACCTATATACTCACTTATAGGTGGATAATAGCCCAATATAGATGTCCCTCAGAGACTGCACCCAATGGGGGATTGGGACAGATGCTGGGACTCTCAGCTGGACTCTAGGGAGAGCGCTGAGAGTCTTATAGAAGAGTGGGGGGAGGGAAGGACCCAGAAGTGTCAGCAGCACCAACAAAGGACAATGCCTGTGGAGAAACTAGACCCCCTTCCCAGATGTAGCCAATGGACAGCTCATTCTCCACAGTTCAGTGGTGGGTGGTGGTGGGGGGTACTGCCTCTAACATGAACTTTGGGGCCTGAGATTTGATCACTTCTCCTTGGCAGGGCGGCCTTGGGGGCACACAGAGAAAGAGGATGCAGGCTATCCTAATGGGACCTGATAGACTGAAGTAAGATGGTGGGGAAGAGGGCCACACCTGTCAGAGGCCTAGGGGAAGGAAAGAGGGTAGAAGAGGGAAGGAGGGTGGGAACTGGAGAGAACAAGTGAAGGCATAACAATTGGGATGTAACATGAATAAATTATCAAAAATAAAAACAAAACAAAACAAACAAACATCTACCAACCAAAGCAAAGCTTACTCTAAAGTTGAGGGCAAGGTCACTGAACAGTCTTCAGTCAGGAGAGCTGGCTCCTTTGGAAGCTCATTCCTAACAAGGGAGAAGGAAACTGTAGTGTAAACTTCAGAATTCTAGATTTATGTGTTTTGCAAACACATAAACTTGAATGATTTTTCTTTTAAGAACTTAGGCATACTATGTTAATGTTCTTGGAATATAGTTTTCTATTCTTTTACTCATAGAATGACATTTTCTCGTTCTTTTTTGAGGCTTAAAAAAGTGAACACTAAAGCCAAAATCAAATGAGAACTCCAAGGTTCTGCTTTATGCAGCCATAAAAACAAGAGCCAAACAATGGGAAAAGCAGAAAACATGTTTTTTTTTTTTTTTTTGTTAATCAAGATTAAAACTCCCATCATGTAGAAAAAGAAAATACTAGCAGACCTCTGAAAATGGAAACACGACCCTGTTAAAAAGTGCAAGACTTTATTGCTATTATTTGGGAGACTCCAAGGGCAAAAACAAAAACATGAAATGCTGATTCTAAAAATCCTTGACAAAATACCAGGCTAGAAATTAATATTTATCACATTTTCAGTGCTCCTGACACAACAGCTCTTACATGCTGATGTTTATGAATACAAATTTGCTGGAGCTGTGGGCATGTATTATCTTTTCAGAAAATAAAAAAGGTAGGCAGATGCTTTCCTACATGTGATTACTAAAGCTAGAACTCTACCAAGAATAGACAGTAACATTTGTGATGAATAAAATTGAAATCATTGGACCACAAACTTCTTGATTGTGCACAGATTCAGTTAATTATAATGAGAACTGAGACAATGAGCCTCATAGTGTTTCAGACTTAGAGGGCATCTGTGATATACCTTTGGTTCACTGTTAAGTTAGTATGCTGGAACTAAGCAGATGTTATGGACAACCATCAAGGCTTCAAATGAAGCATATTTTTTTGAGTAGTGTATGGAACACAAGAGCATATTCAATCGCTCTGAATAAATTTCCCATAGCATGCTGTTGCTGTGACAAACAACTATCACATGGCATCGTATTTTAATGGCATATAGTGTCTTATGTCATGTCTAAGTCTTAATGGTTATTTTACATTTCCTTGATTTAAGATAAAAAAAACTCCTGGGGTGGGTTGGTGAGGGGCTCCCCTCTTCTGGGGACAAGGGAATGGGGGGTAGGGGGAAGAGGGAGGAACCTGGAGGGGAGGAGAGGGCTAAAATTGGGATATAAAGCTAAAATATAAATTTAAAATAAAATTTAAAAATAAGATTAAAAACTCCAGAAAAATAAAGTATTCTTGACTTGTTACCAATATGTTTTAAGATAATTTGGGTCTCATTTTCTGCCTAAAGCATTCATCAACCTCTCTTAATTATATCAGATATGGAATGCTGGAACTGATAATTTGATCATACGGAGTCTATGGACTTAACATATAAACTTTGGGAATATACTGTAACAGAGATCCATGTAAAGTTAGGACCCTCCATTTGTAATACCCAATCCTCCACAGCTACACATGGCTTTATATGTCTTATTTCTTACAATACTAGTTGCCTGTTGGCAACAATAGCAATACAGGAATACATCGAAACTTTACTATACATGAGGCACTATGTAAAGAGATAAATGTCATATAAGAATATTTATAAAAGTTATTAATGTTTATTTTATATAAAGCAATATAGGCTTAGGGAGGTTAGCAAATTTCTCCAAGGTCAGAGAGTTAATAAATAAAAATACTAGGAAGAAATAAAGAGGGCAGGGTCCCAGCAAACGGGAAGACAAAGCAGACAGTACTTTGAAATATCCTGGTTCCAATGTAGGACATTGTTATGCCAGGCAGGCTTTCATACCAATTGCTCCAAGAATGCACTGGTTCCACCTTAAGCTGCATATGACTTTAATTTTCACTCATTCTCAGAAACCTTAAGTCCCAGAAAAGTGTTTAGCTTGGCTGTTGATTCTGCCTGCATCTTAGCATTCATGTTTCTCTGAGAGTCCTCTAGTCATCCCCTAAAGAGCTATCAAAAACCCTTTGATTCTGGATGGCTATAATTTCTTCTTTGACATGTATCACAGTAGACATTTTAACTTGTGGATCTTTTTATGGGCCCTGTATAGGTCAAAGTAAGTCTTTCCATCTACACTAGCTGGCAACGCATCAGATGCCGGTTCATGGTTAATGTAATTAGTCGGTTTGGTAATCTCAGAAGCCCCTAGGTTCTACTGGATTCTACTTCTTAAGTGAGACCATTAAGCTCTGAACTGATCCTTCCATGCTGAGGCCCACTAGCATCTGCTCTAGCCCTCTGTTTCAAGGTCCTATGAGAAGAAATAATGTCTCCATCTGAGTTTGGAGGTGTGGAAGGAAGACTCGAGAGCCCAGAGAGCAAGTGTAGGCCATATGGGTTGTCCATGGAACAAAACTTTCCACAACTACATTGCCTAACGCTCTATCCTGATCGACAAGACATAAAAACCATTCATGGGAGTAGGAATGCACTGAAAGTAGCAAACTTGAACTGAATTGTTCCCAGATAACCTGCAACCTGCACACTTCTATGAGCACCTCTTAGTACGCTTTCTGCAGAATTCGCTTGCAGGTTCTCAGCACACTCAGCCAATGCCTACTGACATCGGCCATGCGATGGAGCACTTTTTGAAAATAAAGGATATGCTTGTCCTTGACGAGGTCAACCCAGTGAACCTTTCCTTCACTTCCTTTTTCTTGACAGATATGGTAATGCAGAGGTTTTTGTTCATACTTAGGCATTCTGACTCCGGCATGAGCAAAGTGGCTGGGAGCCTGTTGGGATTCCTCAGTTTATTTCAACAGCCTAAAAGACTAGTTAGGTGCTAGTGTCTCATTATGAGATACCAACATTTACGACAAAAGCAAACCCTACTTTTTTTTTTTCCAAAAAAGCAGCAATTTGTTGCATTGCACCTGTAGAAATGCAAAAGTATACGTACTGTTCCCTGTGCTCAATTCTCCCTGCTTTAAGTCCATAGGGCAGATCATGCCATAATGTACATGTCTGGTCATATGAGAACTCTGTGTCTCATCCTTGTCATTTGAAGTGCAAGGGAAGCAAACATTTAGCTTAAAGATGAATGTTATGGTAAAACATTGTATTGTCATCCTCATCATTAATAAACTATTCAAGACACCCTGTATACATGAACCACATTGAACAATTGGCTTATCATGTGTGAACTGAACTCTAGACACCAGGAAATCTAAAGTTTTCATCTCTTCTATGGCTCCAGAACCATGAAAGAAACACCCCCATGTTATATATGCTATGATTTCAGTATACTCATTGTCCAAGAGATAAACTTGAATCAATTTATTGATTTATAATGAAATTAATTTTCACTGATTGTTTAAAAATGGATCAGCATTACATTTTGTCTTCTCAGATTTTTATCAGAACAGCTCAAATGGTGGCCTTTCATTATTCTTCCCAGAGCATTTATACAAATGTAATATATAATCACAGTGACCTAAGAAGCAACACAAGAAAATGAGACAGGAATAAAAAGCAGTCCCATTAATATAAGACTATTTATAAACAGTCTTCCCAAATTGGAATGATGCTACAAAGTAGCTTCTTGTCACTTGCAGGTATTAATGCCTTGATTAATTATAGAGTGATGTTTAATTATGTATTTTATTATGCATAACAAATATAAATTACATACCTGATGGTCCACAATTATTTTAAAAATATGTATCATTTATCCTTGAAAGTAAAATGCTTCTTCAGGATGGATAAATCTGTTTGGGGAACAGAGTATGGGTGGAATTAATGGCCCCCACATTAATCATTTATTTTATGAAAATGTGAAGGTCATTCTTCTCTTTCAGATGCTTCCTGAATTCCTTTAGCAAGGACTAGCTGCTGAATTTCAATATGCAAAGCAGCAGATTACACAATGTGTCCTACCCTTCCCCTAAAGGCATTCAGCTTTTATTTAATAAAGATGTTATTCTAAGAAGCTTTACTGTGACACTGTCACACACCCGAACTTGTCTTTGAAGGTGGTTATTATTAGCAAGGACAGGACCTGTCCCTTTGCGAAGAATCACACATATAATTGTATACGCTTGTTAGTGTTCTAGGATAGTTGCTGATCAAGGATCATGTTGTGAAATTGGTAGACATCATTCCAGCTTTCTGAGATTGAGAATTTCCTTTTAATATAGCATTTTCTACTTCTGTGTATTACTGTGAGTATTAACCAAGACAAGACACTATGAAATAGTTGTATATTTACAAGTTCCCTGTTAATGTTTTCCCTTGATTGATAGATGTAAGTGAAGAAAATGAAAACTGGCTGGTGGGCAGCACAGAAGGTCCAAACGCTCCTGCTTGATGAATGGCTGTATATTGTCAAGTTCAGTTTTATTATATATATATATATATATATATATATATATATATATATATATACACACACACACACATACATATGCATATACATACATACACAGGTAGAAAACCTCTTGACCAGACACATATGCACTTCATTCTGATCACATAAGTTGTGTGACTTTTTTTCTTCCAGTTTACTTCATTTGAATACTTTTCTTGGGGTAAAATCTTCCTAAGTCATCAGGACATTATAGTTATTACTCATATATTTTTTCCTCCTGGTCTTAATAATTTCAATTGGTATTCTGCAATTTTCAGCCTAATCTTTGTCTTCTTTCCAGGTCTTTGTTTTCACTTAAAATCCTACACTCTAAATGTCAAGAACTGGAAGCATCATATAGTTAATTCCTCTCCCTTCCATCTCATGTCCTGGCCTTGACACCAAGGACTCTTTATTTCATGATCCTATTTCCAGCATCCTTTGTTCTATTTTAGTTCCTTCAAGATAGATGTTGAAAATAAATGCCACAGACATTACTTCTGGATAGAAGAGACAGAGAGAAACTGAGAGACAGACAGAGGGAAAGAGAGGGGAAGAGAAAGAGAGAGACAGAGACAAAAACAGAGATAGAGACTCTTTAAGAAAAAATTCTCCAACCAAGAAGAAATTGTATCTCACACTTTTGTTCAAGCAAATAAATGTTTCAATAGATATAGGCTGTGTCATAGTTAGGTCTAGGGACTTGCATTGACAGAGTATTATTTTTAATTTCTTTGCTATTTTTCAAGGGAGAACACAACCCTTCTTTTTTTAGGTAAGACATTTAAAAAATGGCAGTAAACTACTTCAAAAGATATGAATTAGAGTAAAAGTCTATTAATTCTGACAAAGCAGAAGCAAGAATGGTTAAAATTATGGACAACTTTCACTTTAGCAGCATAGTCTGTCTTGTAGGAAGGATATGCTGTGTATATCGAAAGAACCTGTGCTTTACCACAAAACATTCCAGGACTGAATATACCGGTCTGGCACTTATTGTCTGTGAAATCTTCCCAATGAGAAAGTCAGTTAAACCTCTAAAGCCAGTGTTTCCACATATAAGAAGTAGAGAAACAATTGTAAATCACACATTTTTGCTGAAGATTAGATGAAATGATACAAAGAATTACCTTAAAATGGTCATTTTACATACATGGCTCCGGGTATGTTCTCAATGCAAGGCTAATGTTATTATTAACATGATTATCACAATGCTGTCCCTTTTATCATATCAGTGCACTAGTAACTAGCTGGTGCCCCCTTTCCTTCCCAGGGCTTTGTACAAAAGTCCACGTCTTCCTCACGTTTCTTAGCGCCTTCTTTTTTCTGTGGCCATAGCTCCTCAAGAGCATTCCTGTTACTTTCAAAATCAAGTATTTGCTTTTGCTTTTGCTTTATCATTTTCTAAGCCCAAACCCATTAACTGTGTTAGCACAAGATCCTTCTCAACTTTTCCCAAGCTTGTCTGCTTCCCAGCCTTGCCTCTTCAGACGCTTCTTAGGAAAGAGTCTCATAGCCTCTTCTCACTTCCACACTTCTCCCTCCTTCCTCTCTGCTTCCCTGAAAACATTACCAGGATCCATAGCTCCTGACATGGTTGTTCTGTAACTAATCTTTTAAGATATTCCCTTTCAGGCCTTTAAATGACATTAAAATCTCAGTTTCTCCAAGAAGCCTTGATAGAAGAAATTTGGGGAATTTAATTTCTTAATAACTCTATGCCATTTGGGAATTTATTTTCTTAACAATCACCCCAATTATATACTTAGGGTATCGCTCAACCCCAATGTATACAATTGATTTATATGCAATATAAGTTCCTCTTTGTCCACTAAAATGTTGACATAAAAGCCACACTTCCTGCCAGTGTTGAAAGACAATGAGGATCTGTTCTTCGACCTGATGAGTTTCAAAGCACTGTACACGTACACAGATTCTGCAGCTTAGTTTTACCATGTGGGAATACAGTGTGTGTGTGTGTGTGGTGTTGTGTGTGTGTGCATGTGTGTGCACTTGTGCACAGATTAGACTCTTTTTTTTTTTTTTTTTTTTGAATGTTGGCCAAGCCAGGCCTTTATCTATTTCCAGCTCCTGGCACACAGAAAGGTTCAAAAGACCCTAAATACAATGATTTTCTACTTTAGTTCTAACAACACACGTGATCTTAGATGTCTTGCAGCATACGAGGCAATGTGAAGGGAAAGACAATGGACAGAAATCCTGACTCAAAGCAATAATTGGAGGTGAACATAAAGGTTTTACATATACCAATTAAGCTGATCATCATTCCAGGCTCTACATAGGCAGGAAGCCACTAAAGCACAGATAAAGCCCGAGTTTGAACCCCTGATGGAGCATACGTGTTTCCCATCATTACATTGTGCCTTCTTGTCCAAGCAGTTTTGGAAGTAGGAACATCATATGCACCTTTTGTTTGTAACATTAAACCCTACCTCAGGGCAAGTATTCAAAGTTTTTCCCTATTGGCCAAATTGTTCCTTTTCAGACACAGCTGGGAGTGTCCTACCATGTTCTCTCTCCTCCAACTACAGTAAATACACATTGTTCCCTAAAATGATCCAGTGCTACTGCCTGTGATGGCTTTTGCGAGGCTATACAACAAAAAATCCTGTGTTTCACTTATAACTAATTCATTTTCAGTAAAATTCACTAAGCACCCTTTTTTCCATTCTGTAACTATGTGTTTCTTGTTTGGGCTACCACCAAATCTTAGTTTGGAGTTATAAGCAGCATTGTGGGTAAGGAGTGACTTCCTGCCTCTTACAAGGTCCACGAAGGCAGATATTCTATCATAGTTGCACTTACATACTCAAAGATTTGCACATTTCTTGCTTAAATGAGTAACTCAAGCTATTTGAGAATAGATACAAAAGAAAATTAAGATAGAGTGTTTAATGTATGCGGAGGGAAAAAGGAGAAGAGGAGAACTACAGACAAAAGGAGAGGAGGGTTAGGAGGAAAGAGATATGAAGGAGATGAAAAAGGCAGCAGTGAGAGGGATCGAAGAGGAGAATATAGGCGAGGAGTGAAGACATTAATTTGGTTGCTCTTGTAAGGTCCCTGGTGCTTAATTAACTCCAATCTGCTCTTACTTTGAAATTAAAATGCACTCCAAGTTTTATACATGCTTTCAAAATACTATTTGCATTCAATAATATCTTCTCAGTATCTAACTCTATACCTAGGAGAAATTACACTAATGTAATAGTATTTTATCTTCATAAACATTTATGAGCCGCAATATTAGGCAATCACACCAAGTGCTTACAAAAGTACATTAAATTTATTCTGGACATCATTTAGGCTATGCTGAATACACTGTCTCAAAAACCAAACCAAACCAACAATCCTCAACAGCCCTCCCACTAGAAGGACAATATTTGAAAGACACAAATATTCTAAACTAATGTGCAAACAATTTCTGATCTTATCTTTTTCCACTACCGAACATGATTCCCACACAGAAAACAGCAAGAGGAGAAAGGGAGGAACAGAGAGAGAAAGAGGGGGAAAAATAGTTCAAAGTGCACAATAAATTCTTTAGGACTTTGTTCTGAAATCCCTCCCATGGCCCAGTGCAGGTTCCAGAAAGGCTTTTTTGCCCTATCAGTGACAATACTGTCTCAAATGTGAGGTAATCCCATTACACTCACTGCAAGTTCAGGGCTGTGTCCTGAGGCTCCTGCTGATAGAAGGCTACCTCATCTCATTTCCAATTAAGAGCACAAAATTCTTCCCAAAACACCTTGATCATTACACCCAGCGTGCTTGCCTCTATCTGGTAATGCCCTCACATTCTGGAAGAATCAACAGCTACTTTTAAATCCAAGGTAACCACAACAGTGTTAATTATGCCAATTAAAGCCCTTGTCCTACACTCAGCAGAAGAAGCCCGTTTCACTGGAGCAACAAGAGGACCGTAGATCGAAAACGCCTTGGTTACAAGAAAAGGTAAATCGGAGAGACCACATTCAGCTTACAGAGAGACCCAAGCAGGGCATCAAACAGGAGACAATCCAGATAATAGAAAATGATCAGATGAACTGCCTTAATTTATGCCTTAACTTTGAAAACACAGAAAGACAACACACACACACACACACACACACACACACACACACACACACACACAATCACTCAGATTAATTTCCTTAGACCGGAATATACCTGAAAGCACCAGGAAAGTACAAAGCTCTATTGTAGCAAACCTTGTGTTAGAAACCAGTCATCTTAGGTAGCCAGTCTCTTTCTCCTCTGAACTGACTAGAAAACAAGATCACTACTGAGGGTTGGTTTTGTCTATTT
This sequence comes from Acomys russatus, assembly GCF_903995435.1. Lineage (NCBI taxonomy): Eukaryota > Metazoa > Chordata > Mammalia > Rodentia > Muridae > Acomys > Acomys russatus. The sequence continues at coordinate 43,909,975 of NC_067143.1, read as the reverse complement.
GGGCTGTTAAGAAACAGCTAATTGTAGATTTCTAGGACCCTCTGTATCCTTTTATTTTGCTATTCTCCCATGCGTCTCTCATTTAGAGTCCCAATAGGATGCCTTTCCCTCTGTCCCAGTTTCCTGGTAAGTGAAGGCTTTCGTGGGACATGCCCCTTCGGCTAGTATGCAGATATAAGTGAGTATATACCATTTGATTCTTTCTGCTTCTGGGTTAACTCACTCATTATGATCATTTCTAGCTCAATCCATTTATCCACAAATTTTGGGAATTCCTTGTTTTTAATAGCTGAGTAGTATTCCAAAGTGTATATGTACCACAGTTTCTCTATCCACTCTTCTACTGAGGGACACTTAGGCTGTTTCCATGTTCTGGCTATTATGAATAAGGCTGCTATGAACATGGTTGAGCAAAGTTTCTTGTTGTGTGCTGGAGCATCTTCTGGGTATATTCCAAGGAGTGGAATAGCTGGGTCTTGAGGAAGCCCTATTCACTCAAACTAAGGCACCAGCCAAGGACAATACAGGAGGTAAACTTTAAACCCCTTCCCAGATCTAGCCAATGGTCAGAATATTCTCCACAGTTGAGTGGAGAGTGTGATATGACGTTCTCACGTACTCTGGTGCCTCACATTTGACCATGTCCCCTGGAGGGGGAGACCTGGTGGCACTCAGAGGAAGGACAGCAGGTAGCCAAGAAGAGACTTGATACCCTATGAGAATATACAGGGGGAGATAATCCCCCCCCCAGGAACAGTCATAGGGGAGGGGAATAATGGGAAAATGGGGGGGGGGAGGAATGGGAGGATACAAGGGATGGGATGAACATTGACATGTAACAAGAATAAATTAATAAAAAAAAAGAAAAGAAACAGCTAATTTATTTTAATTTTATAACCCTCTAACATCAACAGACACCTAAAGCAGAGACAGATAATCCAAGCAAATTCCCAGCAGAATACTTCTAAAGCTACAGAGCCTTGAAATGGAATCTCATCAGCTTCTTCTGTCTCATTTTGTCAATACAGACCAAGCCCAGTCCCTGCTAGAGGTAAGAAGTAAACATCCACAGAATTCACATGTTCAACTCTAATCTCTAATGCAGTGGTTATAGGAAGTGGGGTCTTTGGGAGATGATTAGGTTCTAATGGCAACATCTTTATGAATGGTATCACTGCATGTACCCCACAGACCCTAGAGGTTGCTCTTCCCCTTCTACCATATATAGTGTTATATATAAAAAAACTTAAGACAGATGACAGTTGCCTCGATAAACAGCTGCCCGTGAGCCTGGAAACATCACCAAGCCAGATACTAAATTTACTCACACCTTCATTGAGGAATGCTCTCCTCCAAAACTGTGAAGTGTTAATATGTTAACTCAGATTATTGTATTTCCTCATAGCTTCTGGAGCCACATGAGATATTCTCTTACCAATGTGTGCATTTCTCAAAATAGGGTTTGTGATCAGCACCATTAGTTTGAAACTTCTTACCCTCTTACCATTTTCCTGGGCATTAACCCTTTTCTAAGATCTCTTCTGGTTCCATCCCATTCTCCCTATTTCTCATTATACATGGACTACCCATTGAATACACAGGAGCTCTGCTATAGCACAGATTTAATGATTATATTTGAATTGTGATGCTATCTAATACAGAGATTTTTACCTCAGTAACCTCAACTCTTCAAATTTTGGAAGGGAATTTGGCCAAACTATGTCATGTGTTTGTGCATACCTAATTAAGAATATGTTATAGATATATCATGAATTTTAGCCAGGCATGATGGCATGCACCTTTAATCCCAGCACTCAGGAGGCAGAGACAGGCAGATCTCTGTGAGTTTGAGGCCAGCCTCGTCTACAAAGAAAGTCCAGGACTGGAAGGACTATAAGAAAAACCCTGTCTTGAAAAAACAAAAAAGATAAAGGAGGAGGAGGAGGAAGAGGAAGAGGAAGAGGAAGAGGAAGAAGAAGGAGGAGGAGGAGGAGGAGGAGGAGGAGGAGGAGAAGAAGAAGAAGAAGAAGAAGAAGAAGAAGAAGAAGAAAGTTTAATTGCTGTTTCTTTGAAGTGACCAATAAATGCGTTACTTTTGAGCATCTGTTGTCTAAAGCGCTCTTATGCTACTGATTTACTATTCTCATGTCTGTTTTTCAGATAAGAAAAAAAAAATTAGAAAGAAACCTAAAACCTGATCTTGAGGAAGTCATGTTTCTAGCTAGGAAAAGGCAAAACAAAGTTCATTGCTTTTTGGCTATAAAAGTGATGCTTCCTCAAGAAAATCTCAATTTTTTTTCCAAGAAACTCAGGGCTGGTAACTAAATGGAAACATATCTTCTTTGACCTGTTTTCACACTTTTCATGGACAGTTTCCAGTGCAGGAAATATAATTCTAGGCTATGAAAGAGCTGGCCTAATAAAGACATGTGGTGAATATCTAAAGATTTTCACAGATATGGTCCTCTGTTTCATCTGTACAAAGTATCAGCTCTATATTACCTACAATGAGTTACCCTGAGTGTTAATATCATTGCTACTATTTGACAGTAGCACACTTTCTCAAACTATAGTATTACCTGAGATCTTTGTACTGAATTATGATGTTCCAAAATCCCACTTTGGTTCTAGGCACAATAACAGCACTCGGAAAGCTACTTGAAAGACTCCTGTGGCAATTATGCCAATTTTCATTACAACCATTTCCAGTGGGGATAGAGTACAACAGCACTTGCTGCCCAAACCTGAGGCTCTCAGTTCAGATCCCAGATCTGTAATCCAGGCTCCTACAAGTGAGATGAAGGGGGAGAATTGCCAAGAATCTGCAGTTTGCAGTGTAGCAGAAGAAATAAGAGAGTTGATGAGGTGAGAACTGAGTTCTAAACCTTCTCCCTGGTTGGTGTGCATGCTCCTGCACTCCCTCACATATGGACACACACACACACACACACACACACACACACACACACACACACACACACACACACACACACACACGGTGGGGTGGGGTGGGGGAGAGAATTTTGGTAGACTAAAGGAGGAGTTGACTAATTAGTCTTTCTCCTTAATTCTTGTTTCAATTTGGCAATCAATGTTGCAATAGAGAACAGTTGGAAAACAACTTTTTTATCTTTTATAAAGAGACACACGCTATTTTTCTAATTTTATCTTTGGTTGGTGCAAGTAGACCATAATGCCACTTATTATCACTGTCAAAGTTGTTTTATTTTATACCATTAAGTTAAGTGCTAAAGAAGAGTTTAATTAGCTGAAGTCTAAATTGTCATAATTAATTTACTAGGTACTTTACAACACCCTGTAAAACATTTATGTAAATGGAGTTTCCACTTTCAGTGATCGTGTGGCATATTTAATTTATCACACAATTAAATATTTAATTATTAATCTTAGTAAAGCTAAAGGTATTTAGCTAATTCTATTACTTGCATAAAATGCTTAAAATTTTTATTCCACATGTTACAAAATATCAATAGTAACAGAAGCTCAAACATTTATAAGCATTTTAAGATGTTTTTAGGATAGCTATACCAGATAAATGGAATTACTCTTGTAAAATTATGAGTATGTTTTATGTCATGTGCAAATGGGAAATGTCTAATTGTTTCTACATTAAAGTTAATTTTCTAAGGGATGCAAAGTTTCCATTTGAAATGATGAAAATTTTAAAAAGGTATGTAGTGATAGTTGGACAATTTTGTAAATGTTCTCACTGACACATTATGTATATATTTTAAGACAATCGAATGATTGCAACAACATTTGGCTACGAAATAGTATTTTTGTCACACCTGGGATACTAAGATATTTATAGTTCAGATAAAAATCAGTCTATATCGTACTTGGCATGTCTATTTTAACAGAGGGGTTAAAAGTAAGTTTCCAGTCAACCCACTTTATCTTTTGAATATAAGAAGTGGCCTACTTCACAAAGATGTGTCATTTACTCTGTTGAGAATGAAACTGTATAGCTCCCCAGGACATACTGTATGTCAGACTGTGTTGCAGTTGCCAATTTACAGTCTTTCTCATTGGCAACTAAATGCATCTCTTGTCTATGGCCACACCACCTTGAAGGCAGCCAGTCTTATCTCAAGCACTGCGAGGCACCCATTGGGTTATTAAGTGTATGCAACGTTAAGGCTAGTTCCTCAAATCACCTGAAGTGAATGTCCAGGTTCTTTAACTGGTTTGATTTCAGAAAGTCATGCTACAGCCACAGTGACAGGACAGTATAAAAAGGTATGATAAAGAAATAGATATATTACACATTCAAAAATATAAAATGTTAATAAGAGAAGCCAAAGTAGTATACATTGTGACAGCTTTGAATTTTCTCACATCTATGTGACACTCCAAGAGCACAGAAAAACAAGCAAGTATCCATATGTCTGAACAACGGATAATGATGATGGGCACCAATTCCTCTCCAAAAGCAGATCTGCTGCCTAAGAAGGACAGAAGTTCATTATGCTAATTAGAGGGCCATGCCCTGCCTCCTCAGAGAATGGACCATTGGGGAGATACCAAGACAGATATACTTGAGAGAAAGGTGTGTCAAGTCAATGACCCCCATCTTTGGTGAGACCTAGTGCTTATGTCAAGTTATCTTCCAAAGGTGTTGTCTAAAAGCTAGGGTTACCGTATCAGGGCAGAGAACTAACTGTTCACCCACTTAATCTGATGTCAGAGAACTCATGATTATGAAGTTATTCAAAGCAGTCCTAAAATAAAATTCAAGAGCAACAGTATAGAATGGGAGAGTTCATTTCTCATTTGAGACATTGTGGAGAATTGCATTTGGTCTCTAAAATGCTTTGCTTTAATGGCTTGTTAAACTATGTACTTCTTTATGAAGATTTAGATCATGTAAATTATATCATAAATATTTGATTCCCATTATAACTCCATGAGACAGGTCTCATTTTAGAAATCAGAATACACAAAGTTTAATTAAATATCTTGGTGCCCACGCTAGCAAATGGTGTTGCTTGAGGGTTGAACCCAAGAAGCTGGGGGTTTGACACTGGAAACTGTGTTCTTACATTTCCCAATCTTCTGCATTGGTGTATTTTAATAGACATATTAAAATCACCAACTTTCTTCCATTTGAGACATTTGTGTTATATTATTATTATTATTATTATTTGAAATTTATGTTTTCTAGAAAGATATTATAAATGGATATCCCCATGGACCACCTAAGAAAAGGTTGAAGTCAGGTGTGTTTGATTTTTATGTTGGAAAGCAGTTTTCTATTATCAAATACGTACCACAGGCTTTTAATCACGCATGATCCCCTATCCCAAGATTGCAAGATACCTGCGCAAAGCATAAGAAATGGGAGGGACATCAGAGCTCCAGGTGGGGGGAATAGGGCAAAAGAAGTAGGGAGTATGGGAGCTGGAAGATAAGAGCCAGGGGATAACAATCAGGATGTAATATGAATTAATCATCATCATCATCATCATCATCTAAATGTAATAATAATAATAATAACCCTTAAACTTAAAGGAACATTCAAAAAAGAAAGGAAGGAAGGAAGAATTAAAGAAAGAAATGAAAGGGAAAGTGCTACATGGCTTATTCTACTAAAAAAGCACAGGGATTGTGGGGGCAGGGAGCTGTGCAACTGGGGAGCATGCCTGGATCAAGAGTAAGTCAAGGCCTGCCCAAAGTCCAAAAATCTCTTCTTGAGATGGTCAGGAGTAGGACTGCACCTGGCACATGTAGCCTTATGTCCCCACCACCACCACTCCCACCCGTGAGGTGGTCATATAGCCTGACCATCAGGATACAGGTTAAGCTTCCTTTCCCCTTATAAGGTAAAGTCCAGTAGCAGCTGGAATTAAGGCATTCCTAGCACCTTGGCCTCAGCCAATGATATATCCTTGCCCCCATCCCCCAAGCCTCTATCTACTCCCCAAAGGTTGACATAGCCTTTGTTCCCACCAAGGGAATAAGGCTGTCTCTCTAGAAGGCTGTTTTTGTGCACTCACCACCATCTGAGGGCCTGCATTGCACACACCTGCCTCTGCTAAGCTTCACTCCCTGTGGTCCAGCCCAGTGTGCAATGAGCCTGGATACTCCGAAGGGGGAAGCAGAAACAGGGTGGAAAGAGATTGTCAGAGGTTTGCTTTAATAATGTATGTGTCTCCATGTTATACTTACGGATCCCGGATAGAGCATTCTTCGGTCATTTCTGCATCCTTTTAAGTCCCAGCACAGTATTATTAATAGAAATGTGCAAATAAGTCTATGTTCACTACCAAAGGAAAATGAACATTTGTTGAATATTAATTGACTTAAAAGGCCATGGATAACTCATGTACTTTAATTTTAGCTTCCTGCATCACTGGAAATAACATAACATGCCTTCGAAATTGCTTGGGGCACTTATACAGGTACATTATAAGCCAATGGTCAGAATATTCTCCACAGTTGAGTGGAGAGTGTGATACGACTTTCTCACGTACTCTGGTGCCTCACATTTGACCATGTCCCCTGGAGGGGGAGACCTGGTGGCACTCAGAGGAAGGACAGCAAGTAGCCAAGAAGAGACTTGATACCCTATGAGAATATATAGGGGGACGTAATCCCCTTCAGGAACAGTCATAGGGGAGGGGAATAATGGGAAAATGGGGGGGGGGAGGAATGGGAGGATACAAGGGATGGGATAAACATTGAGATGTAACAAGAATAAATTAATAAAAAAAAAAAGAAACTGGGATACAAAAATTATAAATGAATGAGAAGTGTATTTAAATTTGTTTTCTAAAAGGCATAATGTAGTTCACAACTGCCAACCTGCTCCACCTCACTGGCAAGGCATTCTCAGGTAAAATGACCAAAATAAAAGAAATTCTTTTTATGTATCATACATGCTCTTGGAATTCCAGAGATAGGAACGAACAAAACCAAACTTTTGTAAAATAATGGATTGCATTGAATTATACATGATGTTCAAAATGTTACACTTGGGGAGTTAACAAAATGTTACACGCTGGGTGAGTAGGAGGAAAAAAATCCTGTAATATCCCTTATTCTTTATAGATTGAACATGAAGACATTAAACCAGTTATAACAACAAAGTGGATTAGTGAAAGAATGAAAATGGAAAAAGGAAATAGATTAGTGAAGATATTTGCGTCAAAAAAAAAAAAAAAAAAAAAAAAAACCTCCAAACTACGCATCCTAGAGCAGAGGTAATAATGATGGTTATTTCTAAGAAATAGATCCACTGTGGCTCCATTCAGTTCACAGCAGGAACATCCAAAGTAGCAATTAATGCAACCACTGGTGTGGAATTTTTCTCCAAATGACACCCTGTTGTATGCCTTTTTTTTTTTTTTTCATTACATCCAGACTCTGAAGTCATAGTGAAGTTGGGTCAATTTTTCACTGAACATATCAGCATAGATAATTAATACCACTATGCAAAAATTTGCATACAAGCAGTGGTGCTGTGAAAAAAAAATTGATGATTGCTCCTTATCCATGACTATAGGGTGGTGCCTGGCAGTCTTGGTGATATGAGCATAGAAAATACAGGTAGATTACCTGGAGTTGGCATCTCCAACTTTAGCTAACCCCAAGGATCCTAGGCAAAAGCACTCCTAAATAGTATAGTCTCTGGAAGAGGTAACTATGGTCATGGTTGAGAATGTTAACTTGGATCTAGATGACCTGCTGTAGAACATTCCAGCTGTTGCCTTTGGGCTCAGATACTGACCTTTCTGTGCCCCAGGGAAATAATGTAGACATGATGCTACAGAGCACACAGGACGATTATGAGAAGCAGCTAAATCAGAACATGCCAAGTCATACAACAGTGCAGTGTTTCGCAATCTTCCTAATGGTGCAGCCCATTAGGTTGTGATGACTAATCATAAACTTATTTTCATTGATGCTTCATAAATATAATTTTGCTACTGTTATGACTTGTAATGGTAGATATCTAATATGCAGATGGTCTAAAGCAACCTCTGTGAAGGGTCATTAGGTTCCCCCAAAGAGGTTGGGACCCACAGATTGAGAACTGCCCCAATAGTGTCAGCCTACAGGAAGCACTCTGGAAGTATTCATTAGTGGTGCTATTATCGCCTATAAAACAAAGTCCCATTTTAGTTCTGAAAGCCTAGGAAAGTCTTGTTGTTTTTATGAGTGTGAAATAAAGCTACAAACAATGTGATCCATCTATGCATGGGGGCTTGAGTCATTCAGCATGTTTCGCTTCCTTTAAAATGAACATTCATAAAATACAAAGAATTACTCTTTCAGGGTAATTTTATGTACTCTGAGATATTGGGGGGGGGGGGCAAAGAAGAAGCTCAGAAGTAGGCAGTTTATAATCACCTAAAAATTATTTGTAAGGAATTAAAGACCCAAGCTTCCCCCACAGTATTGTAACAATTTCACTCTTTAAGGAAAGATATCCTCATTTTCCTCTTTTGACTCGCAGAAATGTAATTACACACTTGTTCATTCTATAAAGCCAAGATTGGGAAGCAAGTCTATTCTGAAACCCAAGGGAGTAGTAGAGAAAGAGGCATCGTTAATGAGTAAGTTACCAAAAGATACCTTGTTTACTTTATGAAACTGGATTGATTATTGAAATGGAAAAGGGGGAAAGGGTAAGAAAAGAGGAGACAAGAGAGGGAATAATAAAGTTTTTACATTAGACTGGATAAAAAGCCAGTACACAAATGATTGCTATTGTTTGTAATACACAGAAGAGAACCAAAATCAATGTATCTGAGGTTCTGTAAAGGTAAGGTGAGTTTTGCATATAGGTCTAAAGTCTTTAGCTGCCCCTCTTGAGTGTGTGAAACAAAAAAGAATTCAAAAAATAGGAAAAGGACAGGGGCCAATAAAGATGACAAATGACCTCTACAATAAACTTAGGAAACAAAGGAAAGTAAATATTTTTTTATGTACTTTTATTTTATGTGCATTGGTACTTGCATACATGTTTGCCTGCATATATGTCCATGTGAGGGTGTCAGATGGGGTTACAGACAGTTGTGAGCTGCCATGTAGGATCTGAGCCTGGGTCCTCTGGAAGAGTAGTCATGCCTTTTACCATGGACACACCTCTCCAGCCCCTGAAAGTAAATCTTAAGCTAAAGTGTTTCACAAACATGAAGGCATTAGAAAAAAAATCCAAATTTCCCTGTTCTTATTCTTTCTCCAGTATCTCTCCTTTAACCACTAAATCCCAGGACAGACTCTCTTTTCCCTCTCAAAGAAAAGTAGTTTTTCCTAGTTCCATGCTAAGGAAGCATCAATTCTCTCTTATCAACTGAGACAGCTCTACAGTGCTGAGAAAGGAAGTGACTCCCTTCTGTTTGTAACACCTGTCAACCTATCGACTCTTCTTGCAAACCCTAGTGAAAAGTCTAAATCCCTTCACCTAGTGGGAGCTTCCTCTCATCCTCAGTTATAAGGAACTCCTTGTGTTTATGCTTCAGAGTGATTTTTCTTGGATGAGAAGTGTCCGCCATAGGCTCATGTGTTGAAGTCTTGGTCCCTAGTGCAGCAGTGTTCACTTGTGGGGTTTTAGAAAAGTGACTGCATCCTGAAGGCTATCTAATCAATGGACTAATTTATTGATGAGTTCATTGCCAAATGTCCTCTGAGTAGTTGTTGAAACTGTAGGAGTTGGGGGCTAGTTGGAGGATACCGATTAGTGAAGGGCTATCTTTAAATGGGTTTGTTTTATTGGTATACTCCCTGCTTCTGTCTCTGTCTCTCTTTCCCCCATTCATGGCCACAGTGCGGTGAGCAGCCTCTCTTTAGGATGCCTTCTCCCATGCCTATTCTGTCCTATTGTGATAAGCCCCAAGACAATAGGTGCTAGAGACCATCAAGTAAAACCTTGGAAATGGTAGCCCAAATACATTCTCTTCCTTTGGGTTGATTGCTCCTACATGGACTGTGTGGTGGTTACTGTTGGTTGTCAACTTTGCAGAATCTAAAATCATGTGGGAAATGGGCCTCAGGCATGCCTGAATGCCCACCCACATAGGGTGACATGATTCCTGGCTGGGATCCTGCATTATATAAGCACAAAAAGGAAGCCAAGCAGTGCAGTTCATTCTTCACCTCTGTTCCTGATCATGGTTGTGATGTGACTAGTCATTTAAAGTTCCTGCCACTCTGAGTACCCACTATGATGGACTGCACCCTTGAGCAGTGAAGAGAAATAAACCTCTTCCGCTCTGCCCATGAGTTGTTTTAATCATGATATTTTATCACAGCAACAGGAAAAGAAACAAAGACAGATGGGAGGCTTACTAACAGTGTTGTATAGTAAAAAGCAGCAATGGGGAGGAAAAAGCAAGATTTAATGAGCACTTTTTAAAAGTTTGTCACTTTTGTGGGTTGAGTAGTTAACATCCATTCTCTTGCCCTATGAGCTTGACAAGAGACTATACAGCCAAACAGACCCTCCAAAAGCAGCCATCCATTTCACTCATTATCCTGTCTTTTTCTTCCCTAACTATCTTATTAATATTAGCCTTTCTTGTTCCTTCAAACAATCACACGAGATGGGTCCTGTTGAGGCTGTGTGGGCTCTGGAGCTTGCTTACTTTGGACTCATAGAAACACTAAACTAGCAACCAACTCATCCTTAATGATGATACCCAAGTTTGCTACTGGAAAACACCCCTCCTTATTGGACACCATCCTACATAGCCATGTAGGAGGCGGCAATTCAGATGTATTGTGCTGCCAAACACAGTATCACAGTTTCAGTGGCTTAAACAGCAGAAATCAAGTTTGCACTGGTTTGAAGATCAGGAAGTCCAAAGTCAGAGTTTCAGCAATGTTTGAGTCCTTGTGACCATCCATTCCTCATTTGTAGTCTTTTCTGTGAGGATACTGAGCCACTGAGCAGGAATGAGAGTTAGTGCTTGGGGTCAGGGGAAGCAGTATAATTCCCCCTTCCTCCTCTTTTGGTACCCCATCCTACTGACGGGCACTCTACCATTGTAACCTAATTTAACTCTATTTCCTGAAAGGCCCATTTCCAAATAAAGTCACACTGGGGCAAGGACTTTGAAATATGAATGTGCAGAGACATAATTCATTCTATAGCTAGTAGAGTGAGAATTCTCTCAATAACTAGAATTTATGGACTTAGAAAGCAGAAAGAAAAAAAAACGAGAACATTTCATGTTCACATATAAGCCCATATCTTGAGACATATAGAGTAATCTTTACATGTTAAGTGAGTGTTTTTCTCAGCAAGCAATGGGGTGAAACCTTCAGCATCTTTCATCATGATTCTTCTTTGGAGATGGGCTCAGTCTCATTCTGGTCCTTTAAAGAACAGCCACGGATGTTCTAGGTCTTTCCTATACATTCCTCTGACATGCTTATGCAGACACATGACTTTGTGCTCAGCAATAGGCATATGAGTGCAAATCGGTACAAAGCCTTCCTTCGACTATTCTGTGGTTTTATACCAAATACAAACCTAAGAGTGCTAAACTGTGAAGAAACCTTGTTGCTGATAAAGAAATGAAGCCACGGCCGACTAGCCAAGGAGGCCCAGGCAGTAGGGGCGGAAGTATAACATCAGTAAATGTCTGGCATACTAACCCATGGTTCATGTATAATTCACTCAAAAAACTCCCAGATGCTAGGTGTCCTGAATAAAAGGGACAAAAGTTACAGTATTTTGACAATGTAATTTAAGACTTAGTGATTAGCTTCAGGAAATGAAAATATGTAGCTCAGACAAAATTAGTGAGGACAACAAGGCATTGCTCCAAGTGAGAGGGCTTCTCTAACGAAGTCACACACGAGGTGTATTTACAAACAGGAAGTGGAATATCATCGATCTTAGTGGAGAGCATTATCGGTAAGGAATCTTATATTTTTCATCTTCATCTTTTAATCTAGTTCCACAATGTAGAAGAAGGTCTCCCTGAAACAAAAGAGGGAAATATAAACTGGACTCAACTGAGCTTACTGGACTATCTGGTGTCTGAGCGAACTGTAGTGAGGAATCAGATGTCATTCAGAGAGCCCTGACTATCCCAAGAGAGATGTAGTGCAGAGCATAACATTGACATGGTTATAGTCAGAGGTTCTTTAGTCGGTAGTACCTGACACTGAATATTACCTCTACCAGTTATAATGTGGGCTAGCTTCTTACCACCTTACACTTCAGTTTCTTTAGCTAGTGATAAAATCAACGCAGGAAGTAGAAGTGATGCCTAAATGAAATAAAGGATTTAAAGTATACATCCTAGTGCTTGGGCAAATTGCTCAAAGAGCATTACACAATTAAGGTCCAGGTTTCTGTGCCCTGCTCTCTTGCCCTCACCAGTGCTTCCCCCTTTCTTTCCTCCTCTCTTTCTCTCCTGATCTGGTAACAGCTATGCCCTATGAATGCCAGGGCTTGCAGCAGTTAAGGGGCTTAGAGCAGGTTCTAAGTCTGGTCCTTTCCCTCGTCAAATCCCCCTGTGAGGTGATAGAAGCAGTCTGCATTGCTGCCCTCAGCATGGACAAACACCTGTCTTCCTGGTCACCACCACTTGGTGACACTAGTGCTGAGTCATTACTGGGGATTGGAGACTCAGATGGCTCTGGGAAACAGACGTGAGAGAGGGAACTGTCTCTTCATGTCTCTTGGTCAGACTGCTCTTCTAATTACCATAAGACAAGGATAGGCAAGGAAGAATCTATAACGCAGGAAGAATGGATGGAGCTTCCACATCAGAGCATATCTTCTAATACCTAAGCAAAATTCAGGTAGTGCACGTAGAGTTTATTTTCCACAGGGAAAATAAAGTTGCCATCTAGGTAGTTTGTATATACATATCACATATGCAACTATATTTTGAATATGCAATATATATTTAATTTAGAGTATATGGATCCCAATTAACTGCAATAGTATGAAGTCAGTAAGTACTAGCCGTTGTTCCATTGTTTTATGTACACATATACACAGAGTGAGAGAGTCTGGAAGGCTTTTTTTATACTTCCTCTTCTGCAACTTACATGACTCTATTATGATTTTGGCATTTAATATATCACTTATATAGAATTAATATGCATTTTACTTCTTTATTTTCCATCCTAAATACAGAACAGGATCCATAATGCCAAATGAGTTCTGTCTGTACTGGGAAATCTGTATGATATGTTTTAACATTAACTATTATCCAAATTATCAATGTTATTGACAAAGAAATGAAAGTAATTGAATGGAAGATGTTACTTTTTAGCAGATTACTTACATTAACTTGTTTCATCCTTAAATAATACGCATTCATCCTTTCAGCCTTGTGCCATACTCCCTTTATTCTAAAGGTGAACCTTTCTCACATTTTAATAATGTGATGAAGATACATCTTATAGGTACTATTACGTCACAGGCCCACTCATTGTTCTTTTGTCTCTGGGTAATAAATAATGATGCATTTTACAAGTGGTGACAATCTAGATTCTAAGAACCAAGGTATAAAAAAAACAGTCATCGGTTGAGCATTCCTTTAAGCTCTATAAATCTGGTGAACAAGGCTGAAAAAAAACCCCTATTTCAAATAATCTAATGAGAATTATAGAAACATGAAGATGATTAGAACCAATGTTGTGGGGACTGGTGGGAGATCCATTCTGGGTTTCCGAGGCCATAGAATTTCCTAGTAATGATGATGTTCCTTCAGGATGCAGAACTAGTGAAAAGTAGGGGTAAGATGTGGTCAAATAGGAAGCTGAACAGGTAAAGCCAAATCTATAAAGCTAGCAAAAAGGTTGGGCAATTTGCTAAGAGCTTAGAATTCCCAATTTAGGTGTCATGGATGGAGAGCTTGGTAGAGAGGGAAGGAGAGGTCAAGTCATGGCAGATCTAAGAGAACACAATAAAGGACATCTACTTCATCATATTTAAAAAAGTGGGGGTGAAAGTTCCAATTGAAAGATAAGAACACTGAAGTTACATAAGCCAAATAAATGTCTGGATTCAGGCTGCATGCCAAAGAGCAACAACACTAGTTACTGCCCTCTTTTAAGTCCCCATCCTCTTTATACGTTGCCAGGACCACCAAGGTCATAATTCTTTCTCTTTGGCCACATTGCTGACAAGCTCATCACTAGGTTGTCTTGTGCTTTACTTTATGCTGAATTAATGTGATACATTTAGAAAGAAAGCAAGAGTTTTCTAGTGCTTTAATTCTTCGGAACGTTCTGAAGGTTAAATATGACCAAATGTCAGGAAAAGTGTGCTCAGAGTTCAGCTATATCACTTGTAGTTTATCTTATACTGCCCAGTTTATCCATGGCTACTTTTATTAAATGAATAACGTGAATACATGTTTCCCCTCAGTGCATATGCAGGAACTTTTCAATGTTTACCCTCAAGGACGTAAAAAGCATAAAAATGAAAAGAAAAACAAAGAAACAGTTGAAAGAAGGTTCCTAAGTTTGAGTACTTCAATATTCTTTGGGATTTTTGGGTGACCAGAAACTGCATTTTCATTATATCTTAAAGGTATCAGCTATCCTTTTAGAGTAAAGCAATCGGGAAATGGCCTAAATTAAGAGATTTACTATGAAATATAACAACAGGCATAAAAGAGAAACACCGACTTTTCAACTAATTACAAAGGATCTCAGAAAGGAGAGAATAATTGTTTAAATGATGCTGCCATGTTGTGACCACACAGACTAAGTAGCACATTACAACCTTAGGATAATTTTGTTCACAGAATTTGCTGCTCTGAGCAATCATCTTTTCAATGAAAGAATAACAAAGAAAGAAAATAGCAATGTGAATTTTCTCACATCTTTGACTCATTTTTAAAGGAAAGCACAGTTATAACTGACTAAAATATGGGTTCTTTTTGATGAAAGACATCTTTAGATTCTATAGGAAAGATCAATGAATAAAAACATCAATGTTTAGGTTATTAAGATATGACAATTACAGACTATTTATCACAAATAATAGGGGCCAAGAAACACACTGCTGCATTTATCCTACTAGAGAGGCAAAGTGAAAAAATCATTGATAGAATAGGCAATTTTCTATTTCAGACATAGGTACCACTTTATCTGAAGGATGGAAATTGAGTACAAAAATCACAAACTTTGATTTTTGGAAACTTCATGACTTTGGGAGTTCTAATACAAAAGAGAAAAACAAGGTAAGAAGCAATGCTTAACTTATCTAGACATGACCATATTAGGAGGCCATGGATAAGTATGAAAGCCATAGACAGTGCAAGAGAACCAAGGATATAATTTTGATATAGTTTGGGACTATTTGGGTTCAAATTCCACCACCAATAGTTACTACTACATCTGTGACCTTGGACTAGCCTATCTCCTATCAAGGATTTTACAAAAATAATATGTCATGTAGGATCTGAAGATCAAATTAAGTGTTACTTATATAGCAGTCCATTGATGGGTCATGTACAGACAGAAGTTATTGATAATAGTTCTATCACAGTGATCATTATGATAGACATTACACAATGCTGGTGAACTGCACTAGTATTTAATGAAGGCCAAACAATACACCAAGCAACCAGAAGTGAAGGCATACTGTGTGTTTAGGATACCATTTAGGCTTTTATATTCCTAATTAGCTCTTCAGTTAACCCTAGCCTTGAAAAAAATACTTTTCAGATTAAACCTGAATGATAAAATAGGAATAGGATGAAAAGACTGTGGTTAGTATGCATTGGCTTATTAGATGGAGGAGGGGCAAACTTTATAAAGGATAGTAAATTGATACCCACTTCCATAATATAGATGAGCCCTTCAAGCACTGCAGCTTGTGGTATTTATCAACTTCCTTCTCAAGTATGTTACTGAATTCTTAGCTGAAAATACTAATTCACAATTATTCATTTAAGTAAGTAATTTGATCCAATTATGCAATGTAAACTATTGGCACTCACCAGGTAGTCACTCACCAGGTATTGACTGAATGGCTACAGTTTTTTCTAAGCACTCCACAAACACAAACTCTATGTGATATCAGCATCTAGTGTTGAAAGTTAGCTCTTCCCAGCCCTTTTGGTTTGTTTTGGTTTGAACCAATCCAAGTTTTGTTTTGTTTTGTTTTGTTTTTGGTCTTTCTCACCCTAACAGCTGAACTTTAGTTGATGATGAGTTCCTCATGTGAATGCATCTTACACTCCGATTAAGACAAAAAAAAAAAAAAAAAAAAAAAAAAAAAAAAATTAAAATCCTTTAGCCTCACTCTTGATTTCTTCTTGCCTATTCTGGGCATTATTCAGCCTGGAAATGGAAAAGATATTCTGTGCCCCCTTTGCTACTGTCTTCACATACCGGAGAAGCTGAGCCCAAGTCACTTTGTTAGATTAACAGCCTTTCAAGTCCTTCACACACAGCTGCTGGTCTCCACATCAGGTCTGAACCTGAATTAAATGCCACTGGAAGATTCAACTTTTCTCTGCATACTAATTTGCCAGAAGCATTATCTCCCAGTGTCTTTCAGAGTCCTGTCATCCATTTAGCCTATACTTTTTTTATGGAAAGGAATATCTTTTGCCCAAAAAAGTGCTCTAACAGAATTCTAAATACCTTTTTTTTTTTTTTTTTTTTTTTTAAATCTCCTGTAGGCATCTTTCCTTGAAAATTCCTTGAGAAGCAAATAAAGAGACTGCCAACCCAACATACTGGAAGACAGTAAGTTTGCACTTTGTGAAATGTAAAATGTGGGAGGGTCCTTTGTTACCCTAAACCTTCCCACTCACTCCTTCATCAAAGGGGTCAGTGAAGAACAAGCTGGCTATCATGTGGCAGCTTTTGGAAAAGGCAACAGCCCTAAATACCAAGGATATTTTCTCTTTTCACATTGCAATCCTATCTTGGTTTATCACTGGGGTCTTATTTTTTATCAACACCCTACTCTGACAGAACAAACAAAATGTCCTAGCCATCGCATCCTTGTAGTTGGGCAGAAGGAAAGAACCATAGATCCTGAGAGCTATCCTGCCTGAGTCAGTCTCAGGAATGTAAGAAAGGTAGAAAGGATCTGGGCTAAAAATAACATCCTCAGAGTAATTTGACAATGTGAGTTTCAACAAAATTCTGTTAGATTTGGTGGAAGTTTCCCCAGCACCTACCAAATCCTTTCCTGGTTTCCAAAATATGAGAGTTTTTGGCCAGGGGCTCAAAAAGCTTTGGAAAAAAATCAAAGATGTAAACCAGTATCTTCTGTTGTGCTCAGGTTTTTAATGTATCATGGGACTTATAAGCCATTTTAATTTCTTAGAGAAACAAAACTAAGGAGGTCATTCTGTACAGAGATTCTCTGGAAACTTGTCGTAAAGAATACTAGGGACACAAAGCCATTCTCTCCTCAGAGACCAGGAGCCCACTGAACATAGATTTTGTGCTCATTGTAAACTGTTGTAATGAAGATTCGTGTTCAGTGGGAGCACTATCAAGCAGTCCTGTGAGGTGTGGTGAGTGCCACCGTAAGTCTCCCAGGACACAGGACAGAACATGAGCTAGAGAAAGACACAGGCGTTTATAATGCTTCCACAAACCCAAAGATCACAGTAATAAAAATAATGCAGTACAGCAACAAGTTTACTAGTGAGCTCCCCCAACAAGCATGGGCTGCAGCTGCTCCCCAGCTTTCTCTGTGGATACCCTCTATCAGCAGCTGATTTCAGCAAACAGTCTGAATAGCCAATGAGCCAGATTAACCCCAATGCCCCCCTCCCTCCCGAACCAGGCTCTAAGAGTTACCCCTTCCTAAGTGCCATGGACCACATTCCCAGAGAATAAAGGCTGCATCTGTATTCAAACCAAGAGCCCAGAACAGGCACTTGGCACATCCGTAAGGCGATCTTCCTCCCCACTCTCCATACCTTCTCTGATTTCGCCTTCCTGGCATTGTGCACGAACCTACGACCCAGCTTCTTGGCATACCAGATCGAGGCAAACATAGCGATGCCAACGGAGATTCACAATGAAAGCCTCTGCACAATCAACTTCCCACGGAGGCTGAGCCCAGCGGATTCCGGCTGGAGCTGTCACTTGCGGGCTGTTGCTTTCTCCGAGTCTTTCGTGCCGGTTAGCCAGGGAGAGAGAGGGTGGGAGGAGGGAGGGGTTGGGGGAAAGGCAGTCCTGTTTGGCCGGTCTGCAGGTATATTTACATCCTGCCAGCAGGAGGTTCGGGAGAGGCGGTGCAGCCTTCAGAGCCCGCTCACACTCATCCAGTTGGCTAAGTGTAGGGCTGCGGTTCCTAAGCTCCAAACTCCATGTGTGTGAGAAGGAAGAGAAGCCGCAGTTGTCTCCACAGAGGCAGCACACCTCTGGCTCTCACTCCAACTGCATGCCTTGCTTGGCTGTTTGGCTTTCCACAGTCTTCACAGTGAGTGCTGGCGGCAGTGGCCACGTAGGGAAATTCACACACAGGCTCACGGGTTTCTCAGACAATGCCAGAGTGGCTGGGCACCAGAGAGAAGCAGAGCATCGTGGCTCTGGCCATGGAGGAACGAACAGGTGTTCCTGGAGCCCAAATCCCAGCCAGGTCCTCCAAGATGACCAGAAAAAAAAAAAAAAAAAAAAAAAAAAAAAAAAAAAAAAAAAAAAAAAAAAAAAAAGCCTCGTTTCCTATCCTTTCCCATTTTCAACTCACTTGGTCCAAGGAAGTTACATCTCTGTCCACAGCTGGCAACAGAGGGAGTTTACCTCTTAGGAGACTGACTCAGGACAAAGGGCAAAGTTAACAGCAGGAAGCGTCATTTCAAATGCCTCAGTGGAGGACTTTAGTTTCTAAGTCAGTGCTTTTAGATTTTTTTTTTTTCCAGTATGGGAACCTGGACTATGGAAAGAAACTTAAAGCTACCTTGTCCCAGTTTTTCTTGCAGTGGTATTGTCTCTTTTAAAGAGACAATTGCCATTGTGATAGGACCTGGGGATAGGCAAATTAATGACAGCTCTTAAACGATCATTCTTTGAAGAAATTTCATTTTTGATTCTATCAGAAGGGGTTTCCAATTTCAATTCTCTTATTAGGGTTTATACTAGCATGCCAGGTGCTTTTAGGGTAAAAAGTCAATTTTAAGGCACAGGTATTTTCTTCAATGAAAGACAATGCTTAAGGCCTTTGCCCACTGTACTAAAGGATAACACTTAGATAGACAAACTTCTTTCCATCTAGCCAGGCTTTTCTAGCTGACCTGGCAGAGGGGCACCATAAGCACATACGAATCAAAGACAGTCAGCATAACTGCAGACACCTGGAAGAGAATTCTCTTTTCTCAACAAAGCCCCTGTCAGCAGTAGGTCTGTGTGAGGTGGCTGAGGTCTGCCTCTCAAAAGGGCTGGAAACTGCACTCAACAGAGAAAGTATATTGTTAAGTGTTGGGCACCTTGGAGGCAACTGGAGGTGGGACAAGGCTGTCAGGTTTGTCATTAGCAGCTCAGGGGACTGTGTTCCTAGAACACACGATGCACAGTTATTGAAAACTATAAATGCACGATCTGGTTTCTGCCCTTTGATTTTTGCTTCTAACTCTTGTTCTCCCTGTCTTCTATTGGCCTAACCTATAAATTAAGAGAACTGGGTAGATGGCTCTTATGGCCATGTTCTGTGCTATGAATCTAATTGTGGGTTTTTATAGAGAGTTTAATGTCATTCTCGATGGCTGTGGTGAGGTGATTAAGTATTCTATACAGCCAACTATGGGCCCTACAGGGTAGCCTGGTTCCTTCCACCTTCTTTGGCATGCCTAGCTGCCACCCAGGGTTTGGTTTTGCCAAGAGCTATTTCTTTTGCTCTGTGCTCTCACTTCCTACAAGCACTATTTTCTTTTCATTTCCTTTTCACACTCTTAGGCAACCCCTGTGTACCGTTCTCCACATTACACCCTGTACTCCTTGGAGGAAAAGTACTGCAGAAATAAACGCATGATAGCGCCTGCTTGGGTTTCAAAGAGCTTGTCCACAAGCCCGCAGCTTACCCAGTGTTAGTTACTGTGATGCAAAAGGCATTCATGGTTTCTGCATACAAGTTTGTCCAAGCCATGCAGTAGTTAAAATAGCATTTAGTAAGAAGAGGAAACACAGGATATTAAAGGCCAGAAGGAGAATATTCACCCTAAGGTACGGAGTAAAAAATTTCTTCTGTAATATTTTAAGATGGAATCGGATAATGGAGAGTTTGAGAAGCTACTAAATTTCAAGCCATTGATAGATGCCATAAAGCAATACAAAGAATGCTCACTTACTCTGAGAGGACTAACAGACTGTACAATCACTTTTGCATTTTCTATAAATTTGCCTTCTCTGAAATCATGGAAACAGGAGCAGAGAAAACCTTTAGTATTTGGTCATTTTATTGATTTATTTTGCTTTTATGCTGCCTCAGATAACTTTCTCCACACATTTGATTGGAGGGTTGTATTCATGTTTCCAGGATGGGATACTTCAGAAAATAAATTCAGATTACCAACAAAGATTCATCTGAAAAACTAACAGTAATTACTGTTCGGTAAAGAGACAATTGGGGATACAAAATGCAAATAGAGTAAGGCATTAGCTGTCAGGGTACATACTTGTGTTATATAAATGTTCATCAAAATGTAGATAATATAAATTTATGTGTAACATGTGTCTATGTCAAACCAGGGAAAATTTAGAAATTAGGAAATACTGGAAGAGTTGGTAGAATACTGTAAATATTCAATTTCAATATGGATGTAATGTCAGCTGAATACATTCACTTCCACATTTATATAACAGTCTTCCCTGGGTTTCCAGGAGCAAAGGTAGCTCATTGGAACAGGATGGCAGCTGCCTACAGTTAATCCTAATTGTCTCTAACCATTGCTCTGCTGATTGAGACAAATAAGTTGCAGCCCTGTTGCATTAAGAAGACAGATAGTTCAGATACTTTCCCTCTGCATATAATCACCACCTGAATAGACCCTTTCTTCACAATTTCATCTTTAATATCTATCACATAGGAGAAGCCTACTGTGCAGCTGACTTTGAGATGCCACATTAAAATTATTTTAATCAGTTTTGGGCTCATACCAAAACACACATACACACCCACACACCCGTACGATTACTCTGAACACTCAAGGTCAATGAAATGTTTAAATCAAACCATTGGGTTTTACACAACTACTGTTTTCTGTCTGGCATATTAGTTACACTAAAAAAAAATGCTACTTAGACATTGAACAATCATTTTAAAAGCAGATTAAGAAACTAATGCTTAGAAACCAGTATCAATCTAGATTTTCTGTTGAACTTAAGAAAGTTCAACTAAAATGCATTTTTATCCTGTGTGTGTGTGTGTATGTGTGTGTGTACTGGTTTTATGCTCTTTTCATAAGAATGCATGATAGTTCATGGCTAGCATGTGACTTTTCCAACTAGTAAGCAGCAATTATGAAGCATAAATGACATAATTTGGAAGTAAAACATGATGTATATATTTGCCTTCAACAGAAATACCAAGATCTTAGTGTAAGTTTCCTCTGCACAGACAATCATGTTTTGATCTACATATTTTTATTATGAGATAAATAATACAAAGGTTATGAGTATCAATGCACATTATCACTTGGGTGATAACATAGGTGACTGATTCAGTGCCATAAAAATGTATTGAGTATATAGTACATGCCAAATGCTAGGGACTGCTAAAGGAATAAAATGCAATTGTTCCTCTCATGAAGTTCTATGCAGTCAGGGACATTAACATATGAAGAAATAAATTTCAATGCCAAATGATGTTATGTCAGATACGTATGTGTGACTTGTAGACCCCAAGACAAAATAGGTGTTTTTCAGTTTCTATATTATATATTCCTAGTAAGAAAAGTTAGCAATTAAAACACAGTAATTAATATTGATGTAAAATTTGAAAACTTTAAAAATATCACTCCTTCATGTTTGGTCCTGTGGTAAACAGAACTGATGAATGGATAATCAGTTAAAACTTACATGTGTCCCAATGTCAAAGTGAATCAATTCACCTTGTCATAGAAACATGTCTATCCCACAGATACAATCAGTTATGGCCAAGTGTGAAAAAACTTTTGGCTTATTGCAGATAATAGTTCCCTTGGCTTCACTATAAGTGGGCTAAAATTTATTTTTCTGCTCTCATAATCATCAGAGCTATTTCTGTGATGGTTTACTCTTTCATGCATCTTTACTCTTTTTAAAAAAAAAGATTTATTTATTTATTATTATGTATACAGTGTTCTGCCTGCATGTACGCATCAGATCACATTACAGAGGGTTGTGAGCCACCATGTGGTTGCTGGGAATTGAACTCAGGACCTTTGGAAGAGCAGGCGGCACTCTTAACCACTGAGCCATCTCTCCAGCCCCCATCTTTACTCTTAAATAGTTTATAATGGCATACTAGTATATATTGTACTATTACATATAATACTAATATATAACTATTTCAATGAAACTATTTTCTAGACTTACAGCATTTTTATATTTTGCAGCAAATTTTCAAATTATTTTTTACAAAATACTGATCTCAAAAATGAACCAGTCTTCTCATCCAACTGTATGCTACTTCATCTAAGACTACCCTCTATCAACTTTCATACACCATCTCTTTAAGCACATAGGATTTTTCTAGATACTTCAAAATATAGGTGGTGATTACAGACTATGTTCACCTTTTATTCTGGCTTACTACCAAGTGCTCTTTTTTTATTATTATTTTATGAGTCACATATTCTAGATGACATTATAACAGGGCATGATTCATAACATGCTATCTGTTTGTAGCTCTGCTATTATGTGCTCTGTAAGGATGGATGTGTAGTGGGGGTTCAACCACTGAGATATGCCCTTAGACCTTGATATATAGTCTGCATGGGACTTAGAACATCTAAGTATCTATTGGCCATTTCAACTTCCTTCTGCTCACAGTCTTTTCACTTTAAAACAGAGCTACATTCTTGTTGGTTATTTAATATTCTGGGCATTAATCTTCTGTGTATATCAGCCTTTTAATATATTTGTCCTCATCCTCTAACTCACCCCTTAATTTACTTCATGTTTTATCATTCAGAGCTTTCATACATATTTCAATGTACAGAAATCCATTAATATTTTTCTTTATGTTTGTACATTTTTTTTGTATTTTAAGAATGTTTCCCCTTCCAAATTTGAAAATATATTTTTTCATTTTTTTAGATAATTTAAACTTGTGCTTTTAAAACGTGTGCTCGTGTTTTTTCTTTTAGTTTAGCAAAATATAAGAATTTAACTTTCTTCCATATGAACAGCCAGATCAATTAATTAACTAATTAATTAATTAATCAATTAATTTGGCATTTAAGAATCGTGTTCCTTGTCCTCGCTATCATGCCACAGGCCAAAAGTCATATGTCTAGATGATATGTGTGTATATAATTAGGTTCTGGGTCCTTTTATATTGTTCTGTTTTTATTTGTGCCAAAATCTCATTATCTACATTTCATAGTAAATACTACATATGTTGAGCTCAATAGCATATTCAATGTGCAACTGAGCACTTCTATTGTAGCCCAACCTCCCATGTTATTGCCGTAAGAGATTTTACTCCACCTAGACACCATAGTTCCATCCACTATCAAACCAGTCATTTATGCTCTCAATGTCTCTTGCAGGGCATTTTTACTCTCAAACTTTTCTCACGGTAATTCCTACAAGCTGTTGATTTTTCCTTAATTTTACCATTTTTGTCCTTGTATCTGGATTAAATTTTCTTATACATATAGATATTTAATAGATTTTCAACATCAAATATCTGTGATAATCATACTACTTAGTCTTTTACTATTTTTCTAAAAATGCCTATTTTCACTTTATACTTGAAGAATAGTATGGGTAGTGATTTTCAAACTGATCATCATTTTTTCTGAGCTTTCTGAATATACTATGCCACAAGGTCTTATGACATTAATTTTCATGATGTAAAGGTACCAATCTAATGACTGTGTTTCAAGAAAATTCTTTACAGACCTTGAAAGATCAATCCTAAACTTCACATGAAAAACCCAAAAACCCAGAATAGCTGAAACGATCCTGTACAATAAAAGATCTTCTGGAGCAATCTTCATCCCGGATCTTAAGCTGTACTATAGAGCAACAGTAATTAAAACAGCATGGTTCTGGCATAGAAATAAGACGGCTGATCAATGGAATGGAATCAAAGACCCATAAATAAACCCACACACCTATGGACACTTGATTTTTTAACAAGAAGCCAAAACCATACAATGGAAAAAAGATAGCATCTTCAGCAAATGGTGCTGGTCTACCTGGACGTCTGCATATAGAAAAATGCAAATAGAACCTTATTGATCACCCTACACAAAACTAAAGTCCAAGTGGATTAAAGATCTCAACATAAAAACCAGACACACAAAATCTGTTAGAAGAAAAAGTGGGGAAGAGCCTTGAACTCACTGGCACAGGAGACATCTTCCTCAACAGAACACCAACAGCTCAGGCTCTAAGATCAACAGTTAGTAAATGGGATCTTACGAAACTTAAAAGCTTCTGTAAGGCAAAGGACACTGTCAACAGAACAAAATGACAGCCTACCGACTGGGAAAAGATCTTCACCAACTCTATATCTGACAAAGATCTAATATACAAAATATATACAGAGCTCAAGAAATTAAACTCCACCCAACTAAATAGCCCAATTTAAAAAGGGAGTATAGAACTAAACAGAATTCTCGACAGAGGAATATCAAATTGCTGAGAAAAACTTAAAGAAATGCTCAACTTTCTTAGACATCAGGGAATGCAAACCAAAACAACTCTGAAATTCCATCAAAAACTCAAGTGACAGCACGTGTTGGTGAGAATTTGGAGAGAGGAGAACACTCCTCCATTGCTGGTGGGAGTGCAAACTTGTACAAACACTTTGGAAATCAATATGGAGCTTTCTTAGAAAATTGGGAATAGTGATGCCTTAAGACACAGCTATAATACTCCTGGGCATATACAAGAAAGATGCTCCACTATACAAGGACATATGCTCAGTTATGTTCATAATTGCCTTACTCATAATAGCCAGAATCTGGAAACAAGATAGATGTCCCTCAACCAAAAAATGGATAGAGAGACTGTGGTACATTCACACAATGGAATACTGCTCAGCTGTTAAAAATAAGGAAATCTTGAAATTTGCAGGTAAATGCATGGAACTAGAAATGATCATCCTGAGTGAGGTAACCCAGATCTAGAAAGACACAAATGGTATATATTCACTTAAAAGTGGATATTAGACCAATATAGATGTCCTCTGAGAATCTTCAACCTGTGGGGGATCTGGATAGATGCTGGGACTGCCTGCTGGACTCTGGGTGAAAGTGGTATGGAACAATGGGGGGAATGGAAGAACTCAGAGGGTTCAGAAGCCCCACAAGACCATCAAGGCCAATGGTTCTGGGCCCAGGGATGGCTGCACAAACTGTTGCAATAACCAAGGACAATGCATGCAGTAAACCTAGACTCCCTGTTAAGATCTAAGCAACGGAAAGCCCATTCTCCACATTAGTGCCTGAGATTTTATCGTTTTCCCTCGGTGTGGAGCTTCGGTGGCACACAGAGGAAGGGGATAAAAGCTACCTGGATGATACTTTATAGGCTGTGGTCACATATTGGAGGGAAAATCAGGATGTAATTTGAATAAATTATAATAAATTAAAAAATGAATGAAAGAAGTATCTTCTAATTCATGTAACATTTCTCCTTTGCTAAATAGCTTCTTTGTATTCTTGATTGCTTTTTAATCAAAAAAAAAATTTTTTTTTGTAGATCTACGGGTGTGCATGGTGTGCATGCATGTATGTGCATTCTTATGTGTGTGTGTGGAGTAAGTGTGTGCAAGTGTGTAAGCATAAGGAGGACAGTGTTTGTCAAAGGGTGGTTTTCCTAGTCATTCTTCACCGTGTGTATCGAGGCAGGGTACCTCACTTGAGCTGGAGCTAGCTGATTAGGCTAGTCTAGGTAGCAAGTTCTAGCTGATTAGGCTAGTCTAGGTAGCAAGTTCTAGCTGATTAGGCTAGTCTAGGTACCAAGTTCGCTGCAGAGAAGCCCCTGTCTCCATCTCACTCCTAGTTATAGAGAAGACAGACTCACCACCCTGTTTTCTCTGCATTTCCTTGGGAACTAGGGGTCAGAGCTTCGGTCTATAGGGCTTCAGTCTTGCACAGCAAGTGTCATACCCACCTGAGCCATTCAGCCAGCTCCTGACCAATTTTTAAAATGTCTTTGTTGCTGCTCTTTTAAAATATCTTTTCCCTCATTTTGTTATTCACTGTATTTAAAGCACATATTCTTCCATTGTATACAATGGCTTCATATAACTCTCATTGTTTTCCCTCCTAGATCGCATCCCGTATTACTACTTGCATATATTGTCAGAATTTAGTTTCTATTTTTCACTTTTCTTTTTACCTTGCATTAATTGACCCTTTTAAAAAGTGAGATTTGGGGGTTGATTTTTGTCTTTGAGTTTTTGTTTTAGTTGGAGTTTGGCTGGTCACACTGTGTAACCCAGGGTGATTTTGAACTTGCTGTATAGTTGAGGTTGGTCTTTCATTTGTAAACCTTCCAACTCTGTTTTGTGATCACTGGAATTGTATGGCACACCACAATGTCTAGTAACAGTGATTATTATTCATGAATTAGTATTAGTATATGTATTTATTTTAGATACTATACTTCTTTTTTAAATCTACTTTTAAATTATAATTTTTTAAATTCTGGCCTTTAATAGATTTTAATTTAAACCACGTTTAATTGTCCTTTTGTTTCCTGTTTGTTTTGGTGTCTGTTCCTGTCCTTCCCTCCTTTGAGGTTATTCCCACATGCCTTCATACTCATTCTGAGCTCTGCTTTAGGCTGGTCCTTCTGAAAGATGCTCAATTGTGTAGCTGCTGCACTGGGAGAACTCTATACACCTGTCTGGCAGTTACTAGTAGACTAGTGGAAATTTTAGTAGTCCACAAGGGGTTTCATGTTGACTTTCCACCTCGAATCCATTCTCTGCACAAATAATTTTTTTCATTTCTCTTTAAATACATAATAGATTCTTGACCTCCTTGATGTATTCTGGGGCTGGTGAATAGAGCTTTTTAGAATGACTTTCACTGAAGAGAATCTCTCTGTTTTCTCAAGTTTTATTCAGAATCCTCTGT
Organism: Acomys russatus; assembly: GCF_903995435.1. Taxonomy (NCBI): domain Eukaryota; kingdom Metazoa; phylum Chordata; class Mammalia; order Rodentia; family Muridae; genus Acomys; species Acomys russatus. The sequence continues at coordinate 43,882,763 of NC_067143.1, read as the reverse complement.
CCGTCTTTTAGCTGAACTAGCATCAGGTACCTGGTCTTGCGAGGGCATCAGAAGCCCTCATTGCTGTCCTAGGGCCCTTTATTGACCCCATAAACTCCAGTAATGCCACAGTTAACTCAAGAGCTTACAGTTAGGGTATTCACTAAATGTGAGCACAAATAAGGCACAGTAGCACACCTCTAATACAGCTCCAAAACCATTATGACCTTAGCCTATACAGGAAGCTTTAATGTTTAAAAAGCATGCGTGGGAACAGGATTATAAAATTTATTGTAATATGAGCTATTTCATGCCATAGATTATAGGAAACCCAAAGCCACCATTATACAATAAGTAATCATTTAAATTTATCTGCCACCATATAATATTTGATTTTTACACCTAGGAAGTCTGCATAGCTCTTTGCACATAGTAGGGACTCTTTATACAGTTTTGTAATAATAGAACAGGAGCATCATGGATGAGTGAACAAATGAATGATTGTAACACTACAATTAGATGATAGTCCTGCAATAAGAAAATAAGGCATGCTACAGACACAGACACAGCCCTCTTTCTTATCCTTTACCCATAGTTTTACCTCAGAATAATCTTAACAGTCACAAGAGATGGTTACTGGATAGCTTCAAAGGGCTTTGAAAAATATAATTTGTAAGAGTATCAGCACTTTTTTATATGTGTCCTACAAACTGTCTCATTTTTGTATCGTAATTTCTTATCCTCTATAGAAACTGAGATATACAGATAAACAGAGAAATAATAAGAAAACAGAGAAACAAACACAATCTATTAATGAATAAATAAATAAATAAATTTTATTTTCTTACAAAAGATAAACCCACTAACAAAAACATACAATTCATTTAATTTTCCATCCTTCCACCTACATAAAACAGAAACAGCAGCTGTTGAAATCATCAGCGCAAATGTCAACTGTAGACAGTGTTGCTGAAAATATGCTGGATATTAATCGCACCCTCTTGAGCTTAAAGAATTTACAAAGTTTGTAAGAAATGTATAACCATTTTTTTAGTGTTATGTCTATGAAGGATGACGAGAAGCAGAGTTGAGGAGCTCATTATATGTTCTCACATGAAATGAAAACATCTTTCCTTAAATATATATTAAGGGTCTTGAAATATTAAGTGTCATGGTTTTATTTAGCATTACCCTAGAGCTCTTCCTCCTTCCTTCATGCCCTACAAATCTAAATAAAATATAGATAAAATTTAAGTGCAGGTTATGAATGAATTGTATTTCTGAGACTGGCTTATTTCGCTTCACAGAATGATCTTCTCACCCCAGCCATTTTTCCTTCAAAAGTCATGATTTCATTTTTTTTTACAGCTGGATAAAATTACATTGTGTGTATGTACCACATTTTCTTTATCCATTCTTACACTGATGGACATCTTCACAGCTCCATCACTCTGCTGTTGTGTAGCTATAAACAGGGAAGTTTAAGTATCTCTTCATTTTGCTGACTTATGAGAAATGTTCACCTTATATTATCGGAAGTATATCACATGTTAGAAAATACTCTCATCTCATTTGGTCCTCACAAGAAACTCTTGAGTCTGATAATATCTTACTTCTCCAGATGGAGGAAACTAAATTCTACAGAAATAAAGTAGCTTATCCAAGTTATGAGGAAAAGGTAAAAAGATTGGAACATGAGACATTTTTGAGCGCTAGTAGAAATTTAGTCAGAGAGGCTGTATTCTGTAATTATTCATACTAGTAAGTGTTCAACTGTGAGGGACAGGGCAGAGTTAGAGGCTGAGGAGAAGAGGTGACAGAGATGATGAGGGCCTTTTTAAGATGACAGTGGTAGAAATAAAGTCAAAAGCAAAGGAAATGCTCTGTCTTGATCTTCTTGATGGGTTTCAATTACTGACTCATTGAAACAGAACATTGTTTTTCACATTTACTGTGTTCAAAACAATCATTTAGTGTATATATTTTCTTTGTGGATCATTTCAGGAATGTAGAGACCAACCTGTTTCCTGCCATTGTATTCTTCATTCCTAATGAAGAGTCTGTTAGATGGTTAATTCCTTAATGAGAATTATTTAGCACATCAGTGAAAGAAGGGATCACTGAGATACCAAATCTATAATATCTCATGTGATTTTTTTTATACTGAAAACTAGGATTCAAAGTCAGGGAAGAACTGAACTCAGGAGACTTAAAGAAACTTGTAAGTAAAAAAGGAATTTACTCACAGTGTCTTCTTTCATTGTAGATTTTTTTCCCATCAATTGTCTCATCAATCATTAAAGTTATTGTGAAGATAATATTTATGACTTTCATTCATAAAATTTAGATACTTGATCTTTTTCTTATATCTGATTAGTATTATCCATGAACAATAGTTTCTAAAAAGAGTCTTTTAAATTTCTTGTGTTAACGTTCTTTTTTTTTTCTTTTTTTTTTTTTATTAATTTATTCTTGTTACATCTCAATGTTTATCCCATCCCTTGTATCCTCCCATTCCTCCCCCCCCCCATTTTCCCATTATTCCCCTCCCCTATGACTGTTCTTGAGGGGGATTACGTCCCCCTATATATTCTCATAGGGTATCAAGTCTCTTCTTGGCTACTTGCTGTTAACGTTCTTGTAACTAGGTATTTATGGTATTCTTTTTCTAGTTGTTTTTGAAATGTGGATGTGTCGTTGCAAATTATAATATGTATACTTCAAATTGCTCCAGGATACTTACCCGGTACCCTGAGATTTTCCCCATTCCAATGATAAATGAAAGGAGCCATGACACACATTTTCATTTTAGTGTGGAAATAAGACAGTAAGATACATAATTACATATACTGAAATGTCATTTATAGAAAAGCTCCCATTCTAAAAGACTCAAGTTGCAATATTAGAATTTATTCATAGTTTTGGAATGCATGATACATGCTAAGGTCACAATGGTATTATATATGGTTATTTTTAATACATTAATACAAATGATGAATATTATCCAACTGTGGACATGGCAAGCTACAAGAATGACCTGACAATGTATGCCCATTTGGAAATAGTGGCATGACTGTCATGTCATAGGAATAACAAAGCACTTCCTGTGTGGATTTAAAGCCTTCTTTCTCTACAAGATGGAACTCTTACCTGGCACAGTTATTGGGGCAAACAAACTCTGGCCAGAGAAGTCATAGTCCCAAGAGGAGAATCTACTATTACACCATTAGTGAGACATATTAAACTGATTCCTAATGACTATCCATTACGTCCACAGATTAGTGCGTATCTCAGATCTCATGAGAGAAACTTGTATTTGCAGAAGATGGCAATTAACACAGAGACTCAAGATGCAGCAAATAAGTGACTGCAGAGTGCTCAACCTTAAGTGGGACATCTGTATCCTTCCCATTTCCCCCCAATGCAGAAAGACTGTAAGAGTGAGGGGCAGGGGGTGACTGTGATGGAATAAGTGTTTTCCAGATATAATGGGACAATTGTACATATGAGCTCATACTAGCTGTGACAGAATGCACAAGACTGTCAAAGCTCAAGCCTGAGAAACTCCCTGCATGGAGTAGGAAAGAAGGGCATAAAGTTCCAAATGCATTTGAGGAGCTATTGGTAATTGATGACTACTGGGAGATGGAGAATCAGTTTTAACTGAGGCATGGCATCTGGTAGGTATAATATGCTCCAGAAAATAACCACTTACTCAAGAGTTTATAGGCAACAGAAATTTCACTCAATGAGCTTTAAAAGAAAATGGATAAGAACACAATGTTAGGTGGGTATAGAAGAGGGGTGGATCTGGAAGGGGATGGGTGATGAAGATGATCAAAATGCAATGAATGGGATTTCCAAAGAATTAATACAAATATCTAAAAACAAAATATTGCCAATTCAATATTTTGTTTTTTTATTTTTTTCAGATTTTTAAAATTAATTTATTCTTGTTACATCTCAATGGTTATCCCATCCCTTGTATCCTCCCATTCTTCCCTCCCTCCCATTTTCCCCTTATTCCCCTCCCATATGACTGTTCCTGAAGGGGAAGTAAAACATCACTGGCTTTTGCTATGAATGGGATGGGAAGCAATTTCAGAGACCAAATGTGATTTTGATGGTGGTTTTTTTTTTATTGCTACTCATTCATTGAAAATTATGACGGTAGGTAGTCAAGGCTCAAAGCAGCAAAGCAGTTAACAAGTATTGCTTTCAAAGTTCAAAGGAAACAGCAACGTGAACAAAACTAATATATTCAGAAATTTAAAATCAGTGGTTAGGTTCCATCTATATTTTAAAAATGGATGCAACAGATGTGTTTCTGTGCTGAATGTCATAGAGAGAATCACAGCACAGATGATTCCAAACTGTTTAACCTGAGAGGCACAAAGGTTAATCTCCCCAATGGATGCAGAGAAAACAGAAGATAGAGTAAGATTTTTGGAAGAAAGAGGAAGTTCGTTTCTGGGTATGGTGTCCTACAGATATATTTTAGGCATCTGAGCAGAGACTGAGTCAGCAGGTAGGTATATATGTTTAAAGAAGATACTGGAAGAGAAATTGAGTTCAATATCTTCATTTCAGGCTATAATAAATAGATAGCTCAAAGACAAAATCCACGAACAACTTGATGCCTATAATTATGTATTTAATAATACTTTTCATATTTATTAGATTATGAATTCTGAGAGAGCACTGTGTTAAATAATAGAAAAGATGGACGCCTATACAATTGGACTGGCAATGGCAAAATTTCACATTATTTAAGCTGGGGAGAAGGCTGAAATAAGGAAAGCATATTATGAGATTGATATATTTAAGGACAGGTAGTGCTCAAAATATCCTCTGGAATCCTTCTACATATAGATACTAAATGTTTGTATCTGCAGTACTAAGTATCATGTGGTTAAAGTGCTTATTAAAATTAACATCAATTTATTGAGTCAAATACTTAATGCTTATCTTATTCAATATTCATATAATTTTTAGAATTTTGACACCATTCTACACAGGAATAGAAGTTAACTTACTACAAGCCATTGACTAACAGTGACTCAGACTGAATGCAAGACATGCCCTGATTTAGGATTCCAGCTCTCCATAAAAAAGAGAAGATGCCATCAAATGATACACTCTTTTCTTGTAAGGCAGGTGCACAGCCCCCTGTAAACGTGCTAGCTGTGCCTGGATTGGAATCCTGCTGTCACATTGTATTGTTTTCTTGTAATATTCTTTGTAAAGTACAGTCTTTGTAAAATTCATTTATTATAGAATATGGAAAGAACCCAAGAAAGATTCTACTCCCAATTAACAAAGTCATACAAAGGCAGCACTACCCAAGGTAATCCCACCGAAAACAGAATTCCTGAAAAACAAGTTAAGGTGCCTCTATCCAGTAACCCACAAACAACGTCCCATTAAAAAAAAAAACCACCTAAATAAATGCTTTATTAACGTGCAGTATGAACTGCAGTGCTGAAAGTTCAGAGACCATGGTAAATCACAAAGACAGGGGATGAGAGATAGTCATAAAATTTGCACTGTCATGGAGGGGATGGTTGCCCACTGAGAGAAAATAAATATGATTGCATAGGAACTGGATTCAAGAAAGTTTCCAGTCTGTAAGAGAAAGAAGCTATAGGTACAGAACGGAATGGAGCCTTTGGCAACATGAAGCAGTGGAAGCATTCTAGAATGGTCCACTGTTTCCCTAGTAGTCAAACATATAGCATACTATTCTTGGCATTTGCTTAAGATAAATGAAAGACTATATTCCTCCAAAAAGACTGCACAGACATTTTATGAATGGTTTATTTGTAGTAGTGCCAAATTATAAAAACCCAATTCTCTGCAATAGATGAATAACCAAAGTGTATTTGTAGAATGAAATACTATTAAGTGAGAAAAAGAATAAACAACAGTATGTATTTCTTCTCAAAGATATTGAAGTTGAATGATATCAATCAGAAAATTTAAAGAGCACAAACTGGATGATTGTAGTCATAAAAATTCAAACAAAACCATGAGTGGTTGACTGTCATTGATGCATAGGTTAAGGGAAAAGAAAGCTTATAAGAGAGTACAAGGAGACATTAAAGGAAGATAGACATAGTCATTATCTTTACTGTGGTGACAGGAATACAGGTGTTGCACTACTTATAAGCAAGTTATTATGTGTACCAATCTTACTTTAATAAAGCTATTATATCATAAAAGAATATTGGCATCTGAAATTTGCATTTTTTGTTTCAGTGGGAAGATTTTAAGAACAAACTAGTTTATATAAGTAAAATATCATGAAGGAAGGTAAAACTGGGACAAATTAGGAAAAAAAAATCATTCTGTTTCCTTTTTTAACCCCTCTCTCTACCTAACTTTGTTCTTTTAGCTCTCACCTTCAGCAATTTTTTCCTAATGAAATTTCACACTTGTCCACTTCTGCCACCATGTTACATTTAGCGACAGTGCAAGTATTAACAGTGTATTTTGGGTTTATGTCTCTTGTCTGCTCTGCATCACAAGGACATCAATAAAGAATTTAAGGAAACCCAATCAATTCTACTTTTCTATTTTCTTTAGTTTTCCTGCAGAAACACACCTAACCGTAGTACTTAATTTTGATCTCAGAGATTGATTTTTCTCTTCTGCTCTGTGCTGCTTGCTTAGGGAAACAAAGTTCTCAAAGGCCATTCCCTGGTCTATCCATCTCAGCAACCTTTGGCAGGCAAACTACTCTAAAAAATGCAGAGGATTTTGCACACTGTCTTTCTTTACTGGATGCAAGGAAACCAGTAGGTTTTTTAATTTGAAAAGAAAATAAAAAACATAGTCAAGGATCATGTATTCATCAACACATATTAAAGTTTCATCACATTTTTACTGAGCATTTAAAAGGCTATAAATGCATGTGAGAATATACTAGAAGGCCTAACGGTAGATCTAAATTCAGACTCCACATGTGGCACCATTTGGAATTCCAACTACATCACATAGGAAGGCTTCTCTGATGAGAAAGAGCTGCTGCAGATTCAGGCACAGACAGGCACAAATGATCAATTTGTTTCCTTTCGGCACAGTTCAAATTACAGTTTTGTCTCTGCAACATTGAGCTCTTTCCAGCACATCCATTAAGGCAACTTGGCTCATGGTGAGGTTGTCTGTAAGACCTAATGTCTATGAGAGCGAACAGAACTATTGCCAAAGGAATGTGGAACACTAGGTTCTGAGCAAAGGACTTTTGTCCCAACACAGTAGCTCATGAAAACCTGGGTGACCAATGCAACACCAAATCTCCAGGCAGTTGGGTAGGACAACTCAAATTCCCTCAGCTCATTCCCAAAAGCTACATAGAAGATTTTTTTTTCTTTTTAATGTATATAGTTGGTTTGCCTGTATGTGTGTGTGTAGACTTCATATGTGCTTGGCACCCTCAGAGGTCAGAAGTGAGCATATCAGATCCCCTAGGTTGGAGTTACAGACAGTTGTGAGCTGTCATGTGGGTAATAGGAATTGAACCCTGATCCTTTGAAAGAGCAGTCTGTGCTAACTGCTAAGCCATCTCTCCAATATTCCAAATTCTTAGTAAGTTTATTTAGAAGCCTTAATAGTTACCTCTCAGATACAAGAACTTTTGTCAAAAGAAATGCATCACATCCAGGTAGATTTAGGCCAGCTACATGCTATAGAAATCACTATTTTCCAATCACAAACATTAAGTTGTGGTGCCTTTTGTAGTAATGTTCTAAGAGGTTCATATAGCTATCAAGTAATCATGAATAGCATTATTAGTTTAATATATACTAAAAGTTTGAAAGCTAATCCCCACTTTGCTAAGCACAGCGCTAACTTTATACCTGTTATATGGATAGCCAACCAGTACCTGCTTTGGTCCTTATACTTTGAACTTCTTGCTCAAGTCTCATGCTTCGCTATACCCATGGCATAGACTTCTCTTTCCAAAATGTCCATTCAGTCACTATGTCACAACCTTCATTGTTCAGTAATGGGAAATTGTTCTTCTGGCTTTTCTGTCCTTACTTCTCAGCATTCCACGTATAAGAAGCCAACCCTCATCTCTCTCCTCTTTCTCTACTTGCATTAGAAATCAAACATCTTGGCTTTATTCACATGATTGTGGCAGTGCTGGGCTTAGCACCCAGGACCTCACACCATGCCAGGTGAACACTCTCACCCTGAAGCCCATCCACAGTGTCAGAACAGAGGCTTTTCCTGGAGACTTTTACTTTTCTTATTCATTAGAAGGAACATCTGCTCATCAATATTTGGAAAGGGAAGTGATGTGACTTTGACTAGTTATTGAAATTTAGTTTGAAAAACTTATGGCCAAGTCATCACCACAACATAAAGCTTTGCTTTGAAAGTTAACCAAATTGTGTGCCCATAATCAAAATGTTCATACAATGACACCCAAACTTGCTTTACAAAGAAGAAAACCCAATTCAATAGGCAGTAATTCTAGGCTTATAAACAGGTATAGGGAACAGAATGTATGTGACACCTGTCACCTCACACTCCTGAGCCTTCCATTTTTGTTGAGGAAATATATGACCTGAAAAGATTATAATAGACTCTGTGAATCCAGTGAATTAACAAAACATTACCTCCATGTGCACAGATTTTAGGCATAGGTGTAGGAAGGAAGTCTAGAAATAAATAAAGCATAGCTCCAAACCTTGTGGAGTGTATAGTCTGGCAGAAGAGAAAATATAGCACATTGCAAGGAAAATATCCACAACTGAATAGGAAAATTGATGAATAAAATACAGTATAGTAAAATTGGGTGAAAATATACAATGGCTTGAGAGCTCACAAGAGGAGGAAAGTATAAAACTATGTATTATAAAGTGCTAACCTGAATATAATCAAATGACAAACTGTATAACAGAGACAATAAAATGCTATTGCCTATCACTTGAAACACACTGGGGATTTTAGCAAGCTTTCATGCAAAAAAGAACATATGCTGAGGCTCATATTTCTTTTGGTTCTCTGTGAAAGAGCACTGAGCATTAAACAAAGCACAACTCTGAATGATGTTCCCAGCTGTTCTCAAGAACAATTCCATAACCTCTGTTTCATTCTGCACTTCCAGGTTTTTCAAACAAAGGAGACAGTCTAGTATTAATCATCTAAAGGTTAAATTTATAATTAAGTTCATGCAGAATTTACTAAATACAACAAATTCCACAGATGTAAGATGTTACAATTCATAAGAGGGATCATCTTTCACACATACAGGTAAAAAAGATCAATCATCTCATTTTCCTCTGGTTATTAGAAGTTGTTAATTATTACAAAGTATCTTAAAATATACAACAAAAATTTTAAATGTTGTATTTTTCTACATGATATAAAACTGATATATTTTATTACTTTGTAAGTGTATATATGATGTAGATTTAGAAATACACACTGAAGGTGTAGTATTGACTGATTAGAATTATCATAATGTTTTCCTTTTTGTGAAAAAGCAGATTACAGTTCAACAGTCTACAAATTCATGATATTCTTTCTCATAGTGTGGCACCTGCTCTAAGTAGCATTGTGACAAAATAAGAATACAAAATAAATATTCATATTCTAAATTAGTCTTCCTAATTAAATGGGGAAGCACAGTGGGAAGTTAGGGCAAAGCTGAGTAAATGGGGAGAGAATAACTAAATTAAGGGCCATTTTAAAAGTCATATAGAAACTTATTGTTCTAGAACGTTCCTAACATATATACATATGTGAAAAAAAATTTAAATAGGTTAATATGTAATGGAGAAGACAGTACTCCAAGTAAACATCCTATGCTACCAGGTAAAATCTTCAGGACCATGAATTGGCTACATTTGTTGAGTTGTTGGCCTCAGAGTTACTATAGAACCAATCCAATTGGTTACCCTCCGCTACCTGACGCTAAGACCCTGTTCCTGAAGATACCACTTACGTCATTGAACATGGATAAACCAAACAGTTACCAAACTAGAAGCTTAAACCTTCATGTTTAGCATTCATAGTCATGGAAAGTACTAAATATATTGCTAGAAGAAAGAGTAATTATCAGTCTAACTCAGCTATGGACCCTGATACTCAATTCTGTGCAAGACATACTGGTGCAATAAGTGCACAGATCTTGCATACCTAGTCGCTTTTGGGTTAGTTTTTAGGCCTTCTCAATGAGATAAAGCCTACATCTATCAATGAGGCCAATAACCTGAGGCTTCATAGGTCATAGGCTCCGGAGGGGAAACATAGTAAAATGCCTAATGCCATAGTGCTACACCCAAGACCAGTGCACTGCTCAGCCATCATCAGAGATGATTCCTCTTGCAATAGATAGTAGCTACCACTAAGTCTAGAGAATGATATATCTTGTACATTCAGACTCAAACAGAATGTCTTTATCAAACCCCTTACCTTGAGGCTCAGGGATCTCTGCATATAAGGAGAGAGAAAGCTTATAAGAGCCAGAGGTGGTAGATGACTCCAAGGAAACAGAGTCTTTCAGATACTGTAGGGTATACACAAATCCTACACACATTCAAGCCAGACAAAATCCCAGCAGAGAGAAGGGGAAGTGGGTACAAGCTCCCACCCTTAACCAGGAAGCTATTTGGAACTTATAGCTACTGGGAGAAGGAAAATGGGTTTTCTCCAAAGGAGTGATACAGGGTAGATCAACCCATGCTCAGGACCAGTTGGCCAGCACAAAAGAAACTCCATGTTTTCTTGTGTGCTCTGTTGCTGGTGTTATGGTTTGGTGTTTTCTATCTTTTTAGGTTTTGTTTGATTTTTTTCTTTCTTTTTTTGTTTGAGAGAGGGAAAGAATATAAAGTTGGTTGAGGTGGAGATGAGGAGGGGAAAGAATAAGATCAAAATATATTACTTGGAAATTAAAAAAAAAAACAAAATAATAAAATAGTATAAAACCCTTTTTACAGTATTAAGATTACCAAACTACCTACAAAATCACTGAATTAAATTCTTCTTTTTGGACAGCTATGAGGCTTTATTTGATATTTAGCAGGTCAATTCTCATCCACTTTGACTATAGATTTTTGAATTTGGCAACAAGCATGTAAGTTACTAATATGCAGAGCTTGTTTGGTGAGTTCTCACCTTATTAAGTTTTCTGGACAAAAGTACATGGATACAATATGGAACATTCCCTATTCCTTTGGCCCAGATGACTTTATTGAGCCTGTTATAACTGAATACTTCAGGAGTTCCCATCACCTCCATAAAGATTTTCAGTTGCACACTTCTTGATGTGTCCCATGGATGGTCTAATTCTTGGATCACCACAACTTTGATGGTAGAATTAACCTTTTTCTCTCCTCCAGTCTTTGTAGAAGTCTTCTATCTGGGCCAACTTGGAAAGGCACTGATGATATTTTGATGTGATTATGTGCCTCTAGCCTTGTCCACCTGAGTTTCTTTTAATTTTTCTATTTCTTTCCATTGATGGCTTAAAATAAATACCCATTAATATTTTCATTTACATTGTTTCAAATATTGTTTTTTATACTTTTCAAAATGCAATTGATCTTATTTCATTTCTTGGGAACTTTTCCAGCATATTCTTATTTTTATATTGACTTGTAAGACTTATTTTTTTATATTACGCATGATTCATTTGTCATATCTGAGAAAAATTTAAAATTATGTATATATGTGTATATCTATGTGTATGTTTGTTCTCATGAGCTCAGTTTCTGTGGGGCCCAGCAGAAGTTGTTGGATCTCCTGGTGCATCAATTACCGGCAACTGGGAAAAATCCAATGTGGGTATTGGGGACCAAACAAGAACACATTCTTAACCACTGATATATTTCTCTAGCCCTATATTTGAGGCTTTTAATTATTTAAATTCTTACATAGTGTACAATCTTCCTCCTCCTTTCTCTTCCTTCTTCTTCTTTCTATCTCCATTATAAAATATTATATGCATATAATTACAATGACTATTAGAAAGCCTTTCTGAAAACCAAAAGTTTGGTACAGACTTGTCAAATTTAATGTTTTAATTTGACATGTTAAATTATATCTACTTATTATGTGGGGCAGTAGAAGGTAAAGTGCATAAACATTGTAAAGTAAAGAAATGTAGTTAAAGCATACATGCATCACCATGCATGGTTATTGCAGTGAAGGCAACATTCACCATCTTAGCATTAGTGGGCAATACTATATATTGTAATTAACTACAATTACTGTGTCATATAGTATGTTCTAAAATTATTTTTTCTATAAGATTATGAATTCTGTATTCATTAGCCAGTATCTCCAAGCTTTGATCTCTCTCAGTCACCTCAGATTATGGTATGCACAATTTGGCATCCATTTCTATCAGGGAAATATTTCATATTTCATATGAATGAACTCATGAAGTGTCTGTTATTTTCTGTCTTCAGATTATTTTCTGTACCATGATGACTTCTAGGTTCATGCATTTTATTGACAATGACAGACTTTTCCTTTTTTTCCAGGCTCAGTAATATACGTGTGTGTGTGTGCGCGCGCGCGCGTGTGCACATGCTCTATTCTGAAGCTAATGTGAAATGTAGTATGTCCCTGCTTCTCTTCTCAATCTGTACTTTGGAATATGTAAAGGATAAGATTTTTGTGTGTCAATTTTATATCCACCAACTTTACTGAAAGTGTTGCAGTCATAGACATTTTTGGTGAAATCTTTAGGGACTTTTACGTATAAAATCATATCATCTGCAAGTAATGGTGCTTGGATTTCTTCCTTTCCTGTCTATAGCCCCTGTGCTCCTTCGGCTGTCTTATTGCTCTTGAAACGACTTTAAATACTATATTGAATATTACTCACATCAAGGTTTTTCAAGTATCTGTTGATCACTTGCCATATACTCGTTTGAGAAATATTTACTAAAGTTTGTCTATTTTTAAAGTAATAATTTTCTTGATAATCAGTTGAATTTCTTAACAGTTTTATCTTTTTGGTTGTGAGCCTAGCCTTTAACGGCTGAGCTATCTCTCCAGCCCAAGTTTCTTAAAAGTTTTAATACTGACCTGTCAACCTTTTATCAGACATAGTTTGAAGACATTATTTCTTGCATTCTGTAAGTCATCTCTTCTCCCATTCACTTTTCAGCACAGTTTTTCAACTTTATATAAATTCTACTTTTCTGCTCTTGCCTTTGCTCTCTGACTCCAAAACACCACTACTTAGACCAGTGTCATAAATATTTTCCTCTGTTTTTCTTCTAGTAGTTCTGTGAGAGGTACTAGGTTTGGAGAGATACATTTACATCGTTAAGTCCATGGGAGTTGGTTTTTATGGATTCAGATGGGAGTCTAATTTCATTCTTTTGCATGTGCCTATTTAATGTTCCTAATAACATTTATTGAAGAGAATGTTCTTGGCACCTTTGGAAAAAAATGTGCCAGCTATAAATGTGTGAATTTATTTTTAGTTTGTCTATTATGTTGCATTGGTCTGTATGTGTGTGGTTTATGCCAGTATTATATTGTTTTGGTTACAAGAGAAGCGCAGTGTATTTTGGGGTCTCATAGTATGATTCCATCAGGATTGTTGTCTTTATTCAAGATGGTTTGGCTTCAGGGTCTTCTGTATAGTACACAAATATTAGGTTTGTATTATTCCTTTTCTGTTCAAAACAGCTTTTGTATATTGATAGACATTTTATTAAGTAACTCAGAATACACTGATAAGGCCTAAATGATGGTTCAAAGATTAAAAGCATGAGGCACAAAAGCCTGAGTTCGTAAATTCAATCACCAAAACCTATGGAAAAACCCAGATGTTGTGGCAAGCATCTGTAATTCCAGTACACCTACAGCAAAATGAGATGGATTATGAAGGCGATAGAATACCTGGAATCTCAAGGGCATGCTAGTCTAGAGCTGAAATAAGAGAATCTCAGCCTCTACAATGGTGAAGGAGAAAATGGACTCCTGGAAGGTTGTCCTTTGACCTCATCATCCATATGAAAATGAACACTACTGATAATGTAAAATAGAAAAGAGAAAGCTGTAACAACATGCAGTCTTCTGATTCCTGAGCTTATTATTTTTCTCCATCTATTTGTAGTTTCTTAAATTTCTTTCACCAGTCATTTGCTTTCAGTGTACATCATTCACTCTCTTGGTTAAATGGATTCTAAGGTTTCTCATTTTCTAGTTGCTATTGTAAATGAGATTGCTTTCTCCATTTCTTCTTCACATAATTTGTTGACACTATACAGAAATACCACTGCTTTCTGTGAGTTGACATGCTGCAACTCTACTGAATTAATTTTTAACATTTTTTTCTGGAATCTTATTATGGGTGTTTCTGTATAATCTGTCATTTGGGGCTGGAGAGATGGCTCAGTGGTTAAGAACACTGGCTGCTCTTCCAAAGGTCCTGAGTTCAATTCCCAGCAACCACATGAGATCTGGTTTCTTCTTCTCGTGTGCAGGTTTACAAGCAGGCAGAAGACTGTTTATATAATAAATAAACAATCTTTTTTAAAAAAAGATCAATCAGCTACAAAGGAAAACCTTTTTGTATCTTCTTTTCAAATTTAGAGACTCTTGACTAATCATTGTGATCAGGATTTCCACTGCTACACTGAATGTAAGTGGTGATAATGAGCATACTTGCTTTTGTTGTAGGTCTTGGATGCAAAATTTTCAATTTTTCTCTGTTGGCTACAATGTTATGTGTGAGTCTATCTAACCTGATATTACTGTGAGAATGTATACTCTTATGCCGAGTTTGTTCAGATATTTCAACATGAAAAGATTTAAATTTCTTCAAGTGCTCTTTATTACACTATTAAATGACAATGTGTATAATATTCTGTGGATATGTTATATTATACTTACTGATGTAATGGCTTCTGAATAATCCTTATATTCCTGGGATTAATATAATTTTTGTCATTGTTAATAATCTTTCAAATGTGCATTGAATTTGATTTTCTAGTATTTTTTTGAAGTTTTTGCACATAAATTTATGAGGGATCATTATGGCTATTTTACGATTTTATTTTTGCATAAACCTACTAATAATTGTGTCATACATATAGTGACTGATAAAAATCATTAACAATATATAATGACTAAATACTATATAAATTATCCATATAATTATCCACTATTTTATCCTCATAATAACTTTTGATGTAACAACTATTATCTCTTTTCATAAGGTAGGAAAATAAAATGAAGAGAAACTGAGCCATCTGAGTTTATGCCAGGAATAGATGGAGTTGTGCTTTGAGCCATAGTAGACATTACAATGTGCTCTGTTCGTGACTTCATATTTATGAGAGATGACTTCAACTTGATTTTTCTGCAACTTTCCTCTTTGTGACTTTTGTGTTTTGAATAAAACTATTGGTAACTTCTTGGATTTGTATTTCTCATGGATTTCCCAGATCAGATTGGCCTGTGGTCATGGCAGTGGATAATTGTGTTAATTACTGAATGTTACTATGAATGGTCCCAGCCACTACTGAGGGTAGTGGCACAGCCTGGCAGGTGGACTTAGGAAGCAAAAGAAAGCTGGCTGAGCATAAGCCAGGGAAACAAGATGGTAAACAGCATTCTTCCATGCTCTCTGCTTCACTTCCTGCCCTGGATTCCCTCAGTGATAGATTTTGGCCTGGGAGACATAAGTGAGATAAACACTTTCCTCTGATAATTTGTTTTTGTCCATAGTGTTATTCATACACTAGAAACCAAATATGAATACTTGTCTCCAAGACTCATGTTAGCTAATTTTTTTGTAATTGCTGTCTAGTTCTTATACCAGCACTGACCATTTTAATATGCTGAATCTTTGTAATGTTTTGAAGAAACAAGAGAGTGCTGATTTCATTCACTGTTCTGACTTATAGAAAATGATGACGCTGTTAACATGTTTAATAATTATACTTCTTTTTTAATGTTTTGATCTTCAGATACAATATTTTATTTTACAGTGCTATGTGCTTAATTAAACCATTTTATCTTTCAAGTAACTCTACATTGGCTGGATGTCTTTTATGGAGAGCCTGTTCATTGTGATCCACGAACACAACCAGATCAGCACTATTTTTGTGACTGTTAGCTTTACCATCTGGGACACATTAGCATCCATTGTACACAAGTAAAAGAAGAAAGGGTAAGCAGTACTTGGAAAGGTGTTCTAGAGACAGCAGTCTGAAACTGAAGTCTTAAGACGTATAGAATACATCATTAGCACAGCTGTCACATAGATGGGTAATATCTCAACCCCATTCTCTTAGGTGAGTATCCTGAATTATTTATATAAGGAAAATTGTCACTATATTTAGTTGATAAATGCACCCATGAATTAAACTCCTTTGAACACTAGTATGTCACGCACTAATAAATGCCCTTGAGATAGTCATGTATTAAATATGCATATGAATACGATTTAAAACCCATAACATCATAATTTACCTGTTCAGGAACACAGTTTGTGTAACTTGTCCGCCACCTCTGGTGTTTATGTTTGCACTGGGAAGCAAGCAGTCCAGCTCTAGACTTCATAATTCAAATCAAGTACCATGATTTTCCTGGTTTCACTTGGCAAATCAAATCAAATCCCTTGGCAATTTTTTAAAGAAGCAGCCTTTGCACTATGTTGTAATCAACTTGTCCTGAATGCAAATAACTGATAGAATAACTCCAGGGAATGCCATTCAGTTCTAATTCTGCAAGCTCATAACCATGCTCAAATTACTACTACTTTGTTATGAAGAATGTGAACATTAGCAACATTAAAGCAATGTGAACATTTAAGCCCCAAAGTTTCAGAGTGATAACCTTTAGCTGTTGAATGTACCTTCTTCCAAATTAGATTATGTAGTAGGCATGTACTATCTCCTTTAAATAATAGTTCAAAGCATATATTATCACCATTTAAAACTTGAAATGGAAAGCGTAAAGTGTATGTTCACTGGCCAATGTTATACACAAATAGTTAAGGCCCTGCAATGCAAATCAAGTTCTTTTTTAAATTATCAGCTCTGTCTTTTGTACATGTATGCCTCCTGACTAAACTAAGTGCAAAAGTATTATGTGAAGACATAGACAGACATTCTGAATTTTTGAAAAAATTCTGTTTTAAAGTAAACAAAAATAAATGGCTAGAAAGGGAAAACATGATTAACTTGTCAGTCTTATATAAGCAGTAATTAAAAAATAATTAGAAATTGATTTGAAAAAAAACTGTGAGATTCACATTGCCCTGACATTGTTGAAGAGCTGATGATAGTACAGAGTAAATATTGGGTGAGCGTTGCAAAGTAATTTAAAGAGTGAAGAAGCTAAGGTTAGAAGTTAACTGAAGGGGCTCAACAGATCTCAATTGAATCAATCTAGCCAAAACATCTTTATTTTAGGTGAAGAAGGTACCAGCCTATAGCTTTTCTCTGATAGATGGAGCAGTAGGTTCTGGGATGTCAGCACGATATTTTCTCTATTGTTGTATCTCTGGTATACAACACACTTGCCACATAATAACCGTTCAGGAACTAGCTGGATAAACGATGGATGAAACGAGTTTCTGTCTTCCTAGAGAACTCAGCTCAGACGGCAGAAACAGACACTAGGAACACAGACAGCACACCTTTCACTCAATCACGCTACTAATTGTCATCAGTGTGTAACTTAACTCTCTCTCCTCTATGCCTGTTTTCTAGGCTGTAAAATGAACAGGCAGAGCTAAATAAACACATGGGGCCTTATTAACTGTATGATCGTTGTAATTCAATAATGGGCAATTAATCATTCTAGCTTTTTCTCACAAAGCCCTCTCACCAACCAGAAGAGCAAAGCTCTGATTCATCAAAATAACTCCAGGTGGTAAGAGATTCTCACCACCGATTAGAGAAACTCAGGAGCTGCTGGAAAGTAACGCAAGAGATAAATGCTAACTAAAAACAGTTTTCCCATATCCACACAATAATGAAAATGGAAAATGAACATATAAAAGAGATAGAATTAATCCATATACTTAAGGGTAGGTGTTTAAAGGGATTTATAAAATTACAAGTGTGGTTGGAGGGAATAATGAGTGAGTGAAGGTAGGTGGCTTCCTGTGCCAGAGGCTTCAATTCCCTGTGGATCTGGAGCTGCAGGCAGTTATGAGCCACCTAACATGGGGGATGGAAACTGATGAGATCCTCTGGAAAAGCAGGACTTTTTCTTAACTACTGGGACATCTATGCAGCCTCTCATTCATAGGATTTAAAATATTTATGTGTGTTTAAATTTCTCAGATTCAGAAATACAGTGCCCAGTTTCTGCCAATATAATATTTGTCCAGCAAGTGAGAAATAACACTATGTTAACAAGAAAACATGGCAATCCTTTTTGTTCAAGACGAAAATCATAATCACATCTGTATACTTGGATAAGTTATTTATTACTATTTAGGGGAATACCAGTTTGGCTCCACAGAAGTATAATGATAATGAGATAAACTTATTACTTTTTATGCTGAGTAGGAAGGAAATGACTTTATTACCATCACTGGGGATTGGAGATGCAAAAATTCAATAAAGTATTTAATGGATGATGTTAATGAGTCAACATTATTAGTGGTCTAGTTAGCAACTGGCCCTGATTGTTTTAAGGAAGGCCCTTATGCCCACATTAACTTTAGCAAGCCACTAGCAAATGCCACAGACCTGACATTTCAATGAGGAAAGAATGGGGCCTGTCAGATAAATAGATATGACTAACTATTTGTTACATGAAATCTTGGTCTCATTGGCTACAGAGCCAATGTATGAAATATGGGATATTACAGTTGCCAATTCCTTGCTACAGGAAAGAGAGATGTGGGTCTCCTGGAGCTGTAGACCTTGCTCAAGGTCACAGAGAAGCTCCGAGCCAGCTCACAGCTCTGCCACTTCCCAGGGCATCACTGGTTCCTCTTTTACCTCACAAGATCTCTTTTTCAGCCAGAGGCTTGTTTATTATGATATTGCTCATGGGATACATCCTCTGCAAACCCAGCTGCTGGGGATAAAAATAGGTCAGGAATGATCGGGTCAGAGTATTGTCCATTCTCCTCAGAAATACCCAAGAACTTTGAAGAGTAGGAAGGAGAAAAGAAAACTGATTATCTCAAGTAAAGGCTTCCTGTAGGCTGACCCCTTTTGAATCCTCTGTGCTAAGGTCACAGTCCTGATACAGACTGAAAGAAAGCCTCTGATTGACAAATGGGGCCTGTGTTCACTATCCCCAGAGATGGAGAATTGAGGAAAGGATGGGAGTTATTATTTCTTCATTAATGGAACCGATCCCCGCTTTTGGATAATTATGCTTTAATTATCTGATTGACTCTTAACTCAATTATGAGCTCATTGAAAGAAAGGAATATGTCCTAGTCAGCTTAGTTCCCTGGGGTCTATTATATATTTGGTGCACAACAAATACAACATGATTGAATGAAGGTCTGAGTGAAATATGTGTCATTTGTGTTATTTATGTTTCTGACTAGGTATTTCTTCCAGTCCCCTCTTTAATAGTTTTGGTTAGAAATAGAGCATGAAATATACACCATGTTTTCTTACTCTGCACATCGGGCATGCACTGAAACTCTCTTTCTGTGAATGGCATTAGTCATTATGTATACAGCAACACTCACTCTCTAAACATTTCAGGGCTCGGTGTTGTTTTAATCTAGGATATGCAGCAACTGTTACCCATACAATGTGCCAATTTGCATTAGGAATTGAATTTTCGTATTCAACAAACATTTATTAAGAGCCGAGAGGGGATTTAGAACACCCAGAATGGATAGCTTAAGTACATAACTAAATAATACAGAATCCTGATCTCAATTATACACATTTGTCAGCTAGGAAAACCTGCCAACAGGGAACAGGACATAAAATGGTACCTGATACACAGAAAGGATGTGCCACAGAAGTGTAGAGGTAAAGATGGGGCAAAAGGCTCTGGCTACATCAAATCTCAGGTTTAACTTCCAACCCAGTTAACAATTGCTTAGGAGTTTTGTTGTCTGAAAACAGTGAACAGAGACTTTTAAGGAACTCTGCTCAGGCCAAAATAAGATTCTTGCCTTTGATTCTAAAAGAATTTCAGAGGAATTTCCTTGAGCATCTCACCATTTAATTTGATTTTGGATATTGGTTTGCTGTATATAGCCTTTATTATGTTGAGGAAAGTGCCTTG
The DNA here is from genome assembly GCF_903995435.1 of Acomys russatus. Classification (NCBI taxonomy): domain Eukaryota; kingdom Metazoa; phylum Chordata; class Mammalia; order Rodentia; family Muridae; genus Acomys; species Acomys russatus. The sequence continues at coordinate 43,862,579 of NC_067143.1, read as the reverse complement.
TATCCCCGATCTCTCCAAAACTTTAAACATGAATGGGTGTTGGATTTTATCAAATGCTTTCTCTGCATCTAAGGAGATGATCAAGTGGCTTTTTACTTTCAGTTTGTTTATATGGTGGATTACATTGATGGATTTCCGTATATTAAGCCATCCCTGCATGCCTGGAATGCAGCCTACCTGGTCGTGGTGAATGATATCTTTGATGTGTTCTTGTATTCGTTTTGCAAGTATTTTATTTAGTATTTTTGCATCAATGTTCATAAGAGAAATTGGTCTGAAATTCTCTTTCTTTCATGACTAGTTGGTTTAGGATAAAACATTGGTCATTTTATTAAAGACAATTTAATACAGACTTAAGCATAAGGCTTAAGAGAAAGAAAGGAACTTATGAGAAAGAAGGAAATACCCAAGTGGGGTAAGTATTTAAGAAGGAGAGCAAGGAAAAGTAAGAGGCATTCAAGCATGTGTTGGGCCCCCTCTAAGGAAGAGAAAGCAATTAATTTTCTTACCATTAGCAGAATATACTCTTTTGGCAACTCTCACATTCTATTTCAAAAGGTTGCTAAGAAATCTCCTTTTCTTTCTCTTCCCCTGTCTTTTAATAAGAGGGACCTGAAAAGTGGCTCTGGAGATGCCTAGCATGAAATTATAACCTAATAAGGTAAAAACAGAAGCTGCAAGAGTTGCACAGGGAGTTTAGCACATGGCCTTTCTGAGTAAAGTGTTTCTGATAAGATTCCTAGAAAAATCACAAGTTTATTACCAAGAAGGGGAAAGAGCCTCCAGCGGTGTGTGATATTTCTCAGCTGGCATTTCCTCTTCCACTGACACAGAGATGTTTCACCTGACTTCCAGAGAGGGGGCTTCTTTTCCTTCTGTTCTCAATACTTTCCTCATCTTTGTTTCCTGCCTCAGTACTGCCCTTGTATGTGATAGAGGATGAAAATGGTAATCCAAAGGATTTTCAATATGATACACAAAAAAGGAACTAAGATGCCAAAAGTGACTTGCATAGTAAAGAAAGGGGTCTCATTTGCACACCTCTTCAGATTTTAGACTTATTGCCAACATAGTCAGCATTTTCCAGGGTGAGTTATCTGACTGTTGGAATGCCCGTATGTCTAGATTATAATAAATACTCAATCCAAATGGGGAATTATCACACATACGATGCATTCTCATTACCATGGCTCAATGGCAGGACATGCTGCCTGCTTTGATAACTCAAAGTTCCTTTGTACACCAAACTGTGATTACTTCATAAAGGTCAACTCTCCCAAATCCCTGGAAACCACGGCAGGCCAACCCACCAAGATCACAGAAGCAATTAAAAGTGTTTAACTTGGAAAGTTGCCAGGAACAGATGGCTTCTGCCAGTGGGCTTTTGTTTTTTGTTTTAAACTGCTCAGCATTAGGCAATGACATTTATTTGCTGTATATCTATTTTCTTCTTCATATCTGTAAAAGAACACAATCATTGCTGGGATTCTCACCTTATGTAGACCTGAGGATGTGAGCCACGAGAGCAAGGAGGGACCACAACCTCAATGTCTATGCTCCAGTTTAGCTTAAATGTGTTCAAGCCACACCCACAGGCAGTGAGGAACTTGTGTGTGTGTGCATATGTGAGATTCCACCTTTTCAAATGAACAGGCTCTTCAAGAGTTTTTTTTTCTTTTTTAATTACAGTAAATAGGATCACCTATATTAAGATAGAAGGCTTACAACAAATGAACCTTTTGTGCTGATGAAGCACTCTCTGCTCCTGAGCTTAACAGCTTCCAGTGAGTAAATACTGCCCCTTCCTTACGGTCTCTTTGACACAAAATTCTAACATATGTATTTCTTTGACTTAGACTTATATGTAGAGGGCTAATTAAATCTTGCCAACACATTGCAGCCCTGGGTCAAATCCTGATTTTGGCATTTTATTCATAAGTTAGACTTGACCAAATAATTTATCTCCTAAGTGGCTATGCCTTCATTTTTAACACTGAGCGAAAGGCTATTACAGTAAGCAAAACAGTATGATGCCCCAACATTTCTAGAGACAATGCAAAATTAAGTTTGATAAGATTTGAAGATGTAATTTGTATATGGCAAAGTTTATATTTCAAATTAGTGAGGAAAAGTTGAATTTTAAATAAGTAATACTGAGGCTAGTGTATTACCCTTTCAATGGGAACCAAATTAAATCACTACTTTATAGCATATAGTGGAAATTTTTCAAAATATATCAGATAATTAGATGGGAAGAAAGAAAAATAGAAACAGATGAGTACTAGAGAAAACCACAAATAGTTGTCTTATAACCCAAGAGAAGGGAAAGTGTTTATAATTAGAACTTAAACCTGGCATGACTTTAAATATATGTATATATACACATATGAGTTACAAACTTTAAACATATGTTTACTTTGTATATTATAAGCACAAAAGCCTTTTGATATAAAAGAATGCTATGTCCATGAGGAAGTTATTCTATGAACTCCTCATTGTTTTTAATAACCATGCAATAGTCCAGTGAATGAATGACCAATGACATCAACTCAACAAGATGTTAAATGTTAACTCTGAGATGCATTAGTAATTTGTTAGTATATCTACCATTCTTTATATTGCCAAAAACAGTACTATGAATGTGTTCTCTTTTAATTTTGGAGGAGTTGCCCTGGAATAGATTTCTGAAAATGAGGTTTCTGGCTTAAAGGCTACTCATATAAAATTTTATTAGAATGGTCTGATGTACTCTTCTGGGGGTGGTGGCACTTGATACTTTTCATTGCCAGCAGAATGTGTCATCAAACATTTCAATGTGAGAGCATGGACGTCTGTGTCTGGATTTTTGTGAGTGATGTCGAATGCCCTTCTCCATGGCCAGGATGCATTTGTGCCCCTACTTGAGGATTGGTGGGTTCCTTGTGCATCCCTTCTTACTGACCCCTTGCTCCTTTCTCCTCTTTCTTCCCTGGCAGCAGGCTGGCATTGTGCTGCAGCAGTACCTGAGAGTTTACATGTTGACACAACAACCAGGAGGTAGAAAAAGAAAGCCAATAAGGAATGGTATTGGCTTTTGACACCTCAAATCTGGGTCCCAGTGGCACATCTCTTCCCACAAGGCCACGCTTCACAGCCCTTCAAAGATACAAGCCTATCTGAGCCATTCTCACACATACCACCCTACCTGTAATCCCAGCACATAGGAAAGTAGAGGCAGGAGGATCAGAAGTGCAAAGTCCTCTTGGCTACTTTAAAACTACCATGCAAACTGAGTAATCTGTTTCATTAAGAAAACCAAAATTCAACATATGCAAATAATGTAAAATAATCTACGTAAATGTCTAAAATTGATGTTAAACCCAAGACAAAATAACTATTTTAAAATGATTTCTAATTATAGTTCATCTTATATGAATAAAAAAATCTTTACATCTTCATTTTCTTCAAATATTATACTTATATTTTTATGAGCATTGTTTTGTTTTTCTTTTTGCTTCAGTTTTAAGAGAGATTTTGTTATGTAGTCGAGGCTGGCCTGGAATTTATTAAGTCGTTCTGACTGACCTCAAACTCTATATCTCGTGTTTTAGCCTTTGAGTGTAGTAGTTTCAGGGGTGTGCTATCACATCTGGCTTTGTGTTCTAACTTAAGCTATTTGATATATAATATGTAATACATATAGCTTTATATACTTTTATACAACTTTATATAGAGATTTACATTTTAAATATAGAATTAAGTAAACTATAGTTTTTGAGAAAAATATTTTTAATTTTTTTTAAAATTACAAAAGTAGATAAAAGAGCTGCAGATATAAGATTAAAATCTGGAAATTTTTAAAGAGAAATTACATAAGCTTGGATGATAACTGGCTTGTCAATATGCCATCAAGGCATGTGGCAAATGTTTGAGAATCAATGGAATTTCAATAGAGTAAGCATCACTGCTACTCAGAGCTTGGTTTTAGCCTCTCAATTTCTAATAAAATTAGACAAGATTCCTGATGTAACTACTAATGTGTATGTAGGTTCTAGAACCTAAAAGCCAGCTTCACTGAAGGGATCCCTCCTCAGTGAAATTTTGTAAATATTTGAGGACCTTAAAGAAGGATGACACTTATTAACATATGCAAATCACTTGGCAAATAATTGATTTTTAAATTAATGAAGATTTGCAGTTTGAGATCAGCCTGAGCTATCTCAAGTTCCAAGCCATCCTGGACTACATTGGCAAGATCTGTCTTAAACAAAAATTAAAATGGGAAGCTCCCATGTTGGAATTCTTTATATAACTATTTTTATTTTGGTTTCATAATGACTCTATCTCCCTTCTACCACCTCTCCAACACTAGGTAGGATATACTTCATAATCGGGATATCCAACAGTCCAGCTAACCAGCAAACAACAAATGGAGCAGCAGGTTGAACCAACAGCATTTTTCCTCCTCAAAGCATCCCTTTCTATCTCTGGGCTCTGATATTTATACACTCTCAAAGTCCTGAGAATTAAGCTAACAGTAGCTGGCAAAGACTACTCCCCTCTCTGAGCCCCACAAGTCTGTTATCAACTATGGTGAAACTAAAAGCAGCCCCATATCCCATACATGGGATTAAAACAAAAAACATGTCTACATAACTGGGTTTTTAAGAAACCAAAACTTCCACTACACTCTCAGGAGTCTATGGGGCAGGTGACCCTAGCTGAGACTCCTGGCATCAGGGTTTAAGGAGCCTAAAGAGGTCACTTCCTGTATCAAAGTAGCACTTCAAGTGCAATGAGAGGAACACCAACCTATCTGTAAAACCTCAACCCAAAATTTGTCTTGCCTACAAAAACTGTAGGGATAAAGATGGAACAGAGATTGAAAGAGTGGGCAACCAATTACTGGCCTAACTTTAGACCCACGCCATGGGAGCGACTCAGCCCCTGACACTGTTAATGATACTTTTCTATGACAGCAGACTGGAGCCTACCATAACTGTCTTCAAGACGCTTCATTCAGTAGCTGATGGAAACAGATGCAGAGATCCACAGCTGAACAATAGGTAGAACTTGGGGAGTCTTGTGGAAAAGTGGGAGGAAAGATTGAGGAAGCTAGTATAGTCAAGGACACCACAAGAAGACTTAAAGAGTAAACTAGCCTGGGCCCATGGTATCTCACAAAGACTGAACCACCAACCAAAGAGCATGCCTGATCTAGACCTAGCTCCCTACAGGTATGTAGCACATGTGTAGCTTGGTCATCATGAGGATCCCTTAGCAATGGGAGTAGGGGTTGTCTCTGACTCTGTTGCCTGTCTTTGGATCCCTTTTCCCTAGCTGGTCTGTCTTGTCCAGCCTCAGTGGGAGAGAATGCTCAATGCTCTTAGTCTTGCTGTGCCAGGGTGGATTGGTACACATGGGGGGGGGTCCTCCACTTCTCTGAGCAGAAGTAAAGGGAGAATGGAGGAGAGGAGTGTGAGAGTGAGCCTGGGGGAAAGGAGGGAGGGGCCTGCAATCAGGCTGTAAATTGATTAAATACATTAGTTAATAAAAAAAAAATTAAACCAGTGCAAATTTTTGTTTTGTTTTGTTACTTTTTTTTTGACAAAAAGGCCTCATACTCTCATGCATTATAGGCTATCTCTCAATTAAGTATGTAGCTGAGGATGACCTTAAAAATTCTTGTCTTCCGGACTTTACCTCCAAAGGGCTAGTATTATTACAGGTGTGTGCCATCCAGGAAGCAAATTATTCATCTTCACAAGTGTTAATTAAAAGCAAAAAGTATTAAGTCACTGAAGTAGCATCTTAACATGAATAGAAACTTTACAGAAAGGTCCCACATGAAGGAAATGACAGAATTTGATTGAACTAGGGAGAGCAATTCAACTGCTACAGTGAGTGGTGTGATATCTATCTACCCTTTAACTTTACTAAGATCTTTAAACCATCAAGAGGAAAGCAAATGAAAATGGCCATTTCCCTGAGAAAAAGCTCAGGAGAGCCTTTCAGATAAAATTATACTAAAGAAAAAGGATTCAGATGCATAAACATTAATTATATCTTCATAGGAAAAAAAAACAAAAATCTTGATGGAATGGTTGCAGAATTTGGACATGGATTGGGCATTAAATACTACTGCCTTGTGCATGTTAATGCCACTATGGCTTTAGTGCAGGCAGATACTAACCTCACTACATCGAGAACTCTCTTTTACATGGTTCTATGAAAATTATCCTGTCTATTCACTTGGATGCCATAGGATATACTGACAGATCAATAGATAAAAAGATAGTGAATATGCATTTGGTATATTGTTGACAATGACTGAATCCAGGAAATGCTGATGTTCTATGTATCATTATGTCAATGTCTCACCAAGTTTGTAAGTTAGCCTGACACATTACTGAAATCATAAGTGAAGAGAATACTTAATTTTGAGTTGTGGTATAAGGACAAGTATAAGTAAGTCCAGAAAGAAAAATAAGCCAAGAAATAAAGTGCATTATGCCTAGTGGTGAGCAGATCCTAAGCAAATGTTTGTTTATTCCTTTGAATATGCTACATTTTTATAACACAGAACCCAATTAACATATGGAGAAAATTAGGGATGCCTTATTGCATTGAGAAGACAACTTTGGGTTTAATGCACATGCAACTAAGTAGGTTAAATTATCATAAAATGGTCCCTTGCCTTCCATATGTGTTAATTGGATCTTGTTGGCTAGTTCCAAATTTCCCAAAGGAAGAAAAGCATCCTTGTTTCCCACTGTCTGTTTTGGTTCTTCCATTTGAACTCAGTCAAGTGAATAACAACAGCAATCTTTTCTGTGCACATCTACTCTACATACCAAAGTTCCACATCCAAATCTAGGGCCTCTGCGTTAGCAGACCACTTGAAGACAGCAATCACCATGTTCTTATGTCATGGCCTTTAATTCTCCTTGCAGTTGGAAACTGCTATTGGAATTCAAGATGAAGGTCTTTTCACTACTTCCAATTGTGTTCATAAACTGGGTCCTTATCCAGGGATTAAATTAAGACATGCTTTAGTAGTTTAGGCTTTTTTAAAAATGCTGTTAGCCAAATGTACTATGTTAAAAATTTCACACATTAAATCAAGTTGTATTTTTTTTTCTTTCTCCATTTTATATTGCTTGAAAATTTAATCCTTACCAGCTAGCTTTTTAAAACAGTTTTCTTTTTTTTTTTTTTTCTGGGAAAGAAGAGAGAAATTCACTCACAAAGAGAATATTATTAGGAAATGAGAATACAGCACGAACTGAAATAACATTTCCTTTGTGAGTCTTCCCAATTCCACAGGCAAGGATCAAGCCAGTTCACCTCAGTATTTAGAAAATTACAAGGTAAGAAGTAACAGCTCATTAAATACTTCATCATTGTCAAAAGAGTTTACCCTCACAATCGTTACTATACTATAGTGTCAGTTTCCCTTCAAGAGACCTAACAGTGAACGCCTTCAGCTCTTCAGGAATGAGATAATGAAGATTAATCTGACAACTATTTTCAGGGTGAGGGGGATTCATGGATGGATACACTAAAAAAAGAGGGGGGGGAGGATACTCATCTGCAATTGTCTGGAATATACTACCAAAAATTCCTTCAAACCTCAGGATTGAACCTCAGATGAGGGCAACCGAGTCCTAATCTGCAACTATTAGTTTGATGGCATAGCAAAGCCTATTTGGCTTATTTGTAAAGTCTTGCATTAAAGTTAAAATTCAGAAAATAATTTAAACCTTTAAAGCCCCAGCCAAAAGTAAGAAACCACATGATTTTTTTTTTTTTTTTTAGTAGCAATAAATCTTGGCAGTGGAGATTTGCATTGCATGGCAAAGAAAATGCTTTATTCTCATTCTGTATATTGTAGTGAACCAACATTATAATCATTAAATATTTATCCAAGACTTCTGGTAGCTTGCTGTAGCAAAATGATTTTTTAAATGCCTCTTCCCATGTAATTATAGGCAAAATAGATAGCATGAATTTAAAGAAGCATGAGAATGTAACCAATAGCATAGATATTGACATTCTTTTGCAGTTTATTGCTGATCACAGAGTCAGAGTGTGGCTCTTTGAATACACACAAAGTATATGAGGAATATGGCCCCATGAAAGTCCATGGCATGGAATACGTGAAGCCCAAATGCCGGCAAACAGTGGGTAGGCGAAATAGGAAGGCTAGGGAGTGAAGTAATGCAATTGCTAAGAGGCAACCAAGGAGGGTTCCAGAGAAGAGGCAAGGCTAAATGGCACACTCTTTTACGTAAAACTCTCACATTCATTATTTTACAAAATTATCCATTAACGTTTTCCATCTTAACCATGCTAAAAACTTAAGGTCCAGAGATAACTCAGCTCTTGTTTGTTTCCTAGGCAACATTTCCTAAAAGTTTCTAGTCTAATAGGGAAGAAACACGGGGTGATTCATTATGGCTATTCAAGGAACTAAATATTTGGGAAGGACTTTGGAATAAGGAAATGCTTTAAGAAATTACAGTTGGAGAACAAATGAAAGGAAAAACACAATTAACAGCATTCTTCTATCTTATCTGTAGGTATGAGATGTGCTTGTGTACGTGATAATGAGCACACTACTGGCACACAGGACACAGGTACCAGTAAATATCTCCATGCTAATGGATAAAGGGCACGGAGAATGCAGAAGGACTAGAGCACATTCAGGCATGACAGAAAAGTCAGGAAAGCAATACGACAGAGGAAAGATGGTACAGGAATAATTTGGTACCTTACTATGTATGTAACAAGCATATAATTAAATGATTAAGAAACAATCTTATAGACAACCCAGACATCAAAATATAGACAAGTGAAAGGGTAAGAAAAGGGGCATGTTATGTGCTTTGCATTTTTATACTTGTGGGTAATGTCGGATATTCACTTGTAAAGCACTTGAAAAAACTGATGTTGACCTGATTTAGAGGAGATAACTAATGTCAGGCAGACAACCTACATGGCACTAAACACTAACATTACAAAAATATAGCTCTTATTATGATTTATATTTACCTTCAACTCCATGGGACCTTTAGAGAGCATCACTGGATTTTGACATCAATAAAAACATTTATCATTAATACCCCATTAAAGATGACAAGACCTCACTGCTGCAATTTAATGCTTAATCTTCACAACATGCAAAGTAGCTTCAGTAAGCAAGATGTTTCACAGGTTTGCTGATGGGAATGGCATAGATGGAGAGATCTAGTCAAGTAGCCCCACCTTATAAATGGAAAGATGTGTCAAGAATTGTCATAGACAAAGCATGGTATCACATGGTTTTAATTCCAACACCCAGGAGGCAGAAGCAGGTAGATCTCTCTGAGCTCCAGGCCAGCACTGGCTACATATTGAGGCTCTGTTTCCAAAGCCAAAACAAAGCATAACAACAACAGCAACTGTCATGTGTTGTCTAAAGTTTATAATAGTTTTGGGCAGCAACAAAGGCTTACATTTTATTTTCTGAATCCCAATCTAAAAGCTGTTCTGATTCATTTTTGAAAAAAGACCTTTTTTTTTTTTTCAAGAAAGGGTTTCTCTGGGGAGCCTTGGCTGTCCTAGACTTGCTTTGTAGACCAGGCTGGCCTTGAATTCATAGCGATCCCCTGCCTCTGCCTCCCAAGTGCTGGGATTAAAGGCATGTGCCACCACACCCGGCCCCTTTTTTGTTTTTAAGAAGTTATCTTGTCCATTGTGGTTGCATGCCAGCACTCAGGATGAATAGGCAGGGGAATTTCCAAGTTCAAAGCCAGGTTGGTCTACAGAGTGAGTTCCAGGACAGAGAAACCCTGTCTTGGAAAAAAAAAAAAAAGATTCTATTAAAGTGCCGTTATGTTAAGGTCATGAAAGGATGGATGAGTCACTTTCAAAGAGTAAGTAAACCTGACAGCATTTCTGCTTTCTGATATAAAGTTCTGATCCTGTGCAATGGATGCATAGCATTCAAGGGTGAAGGGTGACTGTCCTTTCTTTCATAAATTAGCATACTTAACAGGGAGTGGAAGTGTGCTTTGAGCAAGAAAGTGGACAATACTTTCAGAACTGCATAGTAAATACATATGAATTGGTAAAAAAAAAAAATCTACAGTTTTAAATGAGCAGAGAGAGCAGGATTTCCTCTATCAGTATTACAAAGCCACTTTCTCCAAAGCAATTTTAAAAGATCCAGATTAGATACCAGTTATATATGTATGGTCTTTGAAAAAACACTCCAAATTTCCTGATCAGCAAATGTTGTTTCTTTCTTTGTTTTTTGACACTCTTTACTTTTTTGTTAAACTGATACTTAAATACTTTAAATTGGGTGGGAAGATAAATACTTTAGTTGGGTGGTGAGAAAGAATCTGACAGCAGTTCTGTGGACTTCACTTATCATCTATCATATTAATTAGTAGTCAAATACAGGGGGCATTAGGTCTGAGCTGAGGAACTACTTAGAAAATTAAATGTTGCTTACATCACTTTTAATATCAATAAGAGAAACACATGTGCAGAATTTCATAGTTTATATTACCTTGCTTATCAAAAACTACAAAGTAATATTAAGTGATGGCTGAGAAGAGACAACAGGATTCCTGCCTTGATTTCTCTTTTGGGATGCTTGCCTTTGCAAGTCAACCTCCCTGTTATGAGATATCCAGGCCACATGGAGAAACCACATGTATCTTTTCTAGACCACAGACTACCGGATCAACAGAGCCAGAACCACCTGCCAAATATTTTAGTGACTATATCACTAGAGAATTCCAGTGACTTTTCTCTAATGTCACAGACCCATGGGTCACAGCTCTGCCATTCCTGCTGTGTCTCATCCAAATGATAGCTATTAAAACCATGACAATATTGGAATAACTTTTTATGTGAAATAGACAACTAATGTAGACATTTTAGTCAGACTTTAAGAACATAGAGATCTTGGAATATAGTAGCCACTCAATAAATATTGTATTGGTTGAGCAAAGCCTACCATCAAGCAATGTGGGCTTCTTATAATATGAGAAGAAGAAAACATAGCTTTTAGTGACCAATGAATTTTTGTCTTTTCTCTCTAAATGATTGAGTTTCCTCTTTCCTAACCCATGAGAATAATCATCATAGGACAAGAAAGCTGTTCAAATAACTCAGAGTAAAGTATGGTAAAATTTCTAGAAACTGGACCACAAAATCAAGAAGCTGTTTTATGTCATGTGAGAATCTATTTAAATGACAATTTCTAAGCCTTCAGTTGGGAGAATTTAAAAGCAAATTAAAATATTTGTTATCTTGGGGTAATATGAATATTGTTCTGTTAGATAGAGACCGTGGACAGGAAAAACCACAATATAGAAGAAAGACTAAAGATTGGATTAGGCAAAGTTACACATTCTGGCTCTTTCCTCACATTCATTTATATGTAATTTTAAAATTATCATAGAAACAATAAAACACCATTAACCTTATTGTAGAAAAGGGAAACTGAATCCCAGGGTAGCAAAGGAACTCAATGTCACATAGTCAATATGTGGCAAAGATAGAAAAAGGGTCCATGATAATAGGTAGTTTGCTGACTTTAAATATCCATGTACTCAATTAAATTGTTAATATAAAGACACAGGTAATGCTGCATTTTCATTATTATAGATTTCTTATGAGGCAGAGAAATAGTCATAAAGAGTATAGGAGCATTGGAAAACTCTTAATTCAGATTCATATCATGTTTTTAATCGATATATATATATATATATACATATGTATATATATATATATATTCCTATATCTCCTAAGGAAATAAAAGCAGTAATGAAAAGTCTTCCTCCCCCAAAAACAACCCACAGGGCCAGATGGATTCAGCACAGTTTTCTACCAGACCTTCAAAGAAGACCTAATACCAATTATCTCCAAACTATTCCACGATATAGAATCAGAAGGAACATTACCAAACTCATTGTATGAATCAACAGTCACCTTGATACCTAAGTCAAACAAAGACCCAACAAAGGAAAGAGAATTTCAGACCAATTTCTCTTTTAAACATAGACACAGAAATACTCAATAATACACTTGCAAAACAAATCCAAGAAAACATTAAAAAATATCATTCACCATGACCAAGAAGTCTTCATCCAGGCATGCAAGGGTGGTTCAATATATGGAAATCCATCAATGTAATCCATCATATGAATAACCCAAAAGAAAAAACCCCACATGATCATCTTCTTAAATGCCAAAAAGCAATTGAGAAAATCCAACTGAAATTAATGTTTAAATTCTTAGAGAAATCAGGGATTCAAGGAACATACTCAAATACAACAAAGGTGATATACAGCAAGCCAATTGTCTCATTGAACTAAATAGAGAGAAACTTAAATCAATTCTACTGAAATCAGGGACAAGATCAGGCTCTCCACTATCTCTGTATCTCTTCAATATAGTACTTGAAGTCCTAGCTAGAGCAATGGGACAACTAAAGGAAATCAAGGTGAGACAAACTGGAAAGGAAGAGGTCAAATTATCTCTATTTGCAGCTTATATGATAGTATGCAGCGGTGACCTGAAAAATTTTACCAAGAAGCTACTACAGCTGATAAACACCTTCAGGAAAGTAGCTGGATACAAAATGAACTAAAAAATATCAGTATCCTTGCTGTATAAAAATGACAAATGGGCTAAGAAAGAAATTAGGGAAACTACACCCTTCTCAATAGCCACAAATAATATACAGTATCTTGGTGTAACTTTAACCAAGCAAGTGAAAGACCTGTATGAAAGAAACTTCAAGTCGCTTAAGAAAGAACTTGAAGAAGATATCAGAAGATGGTAAGACCTCCCATGCTCAAGGATCAGGAGACTCAACATAGTAAAAACGTCCATCTTAACAAAAGCAACCTACAGATTCAATGTCATTACCATGAAAATCATTACAATATTTTTACAGACCTTCAAATATCAATTCTCAACTTCACATGGAAAAACAAAAAACACAGAATACCTAAAATAATCCTGTACAATAAAATAACTTCCAGAGGAATTTCTATCCCAGATCTCAGGCTGTAGTATAGAACAACAATAAAAAAACAGAATGGTAGTGGCATAGAAATAGGCTGGTTGATCATTGGAATTGACTAAAAAAAAAAAAAAAAAAAAAAAAAAAAAAAAAAAACAACAAACAAAAAAAAAAAACAAAAACAAAAAAACAAAAAACAACAAAACAAAACAAAACAAAAAAAACCAAATAAATCTACATACCTATGGAACTTGATTTTTTGACAAAGAAACCAAATTCACACGATGAAAAATAATAGCATCTTCAACAAATGATGCTGGTGTAACTGGATGGTTACATGTAGAAAATTGAAAATAGACCCGTATTTATCACCATGTACAAAACTAAAGTCCACATGGATTAAAGACCTCAACATAAAACCAGACACAATATATCTCTTTAAAGAAAAAGTGTGGAAGAGCCTTGAACTCATTGACAGAGGAGACAACTTCCTGAACTGAACACCAAAAGCTCAGGCACTAAGATCAGCAATAAATAAATGGGACCTCACAGAACTGGAGAGTGTCTGTCTGTAAGGCAAAGGACACTGTCAACAGAACAAAATGACAGCCTCAGACTGGGAAACAGTCTTCTCCAACCCTACAGACAACAAAGGGCTGATATCCAAAATATATAAAGAACTCAAATAATTAAACACCACCAAACCAAATAAACCAATTAAAAATGAAGTACAGAGTTAAACAGAGAATTCTTGACAAAGTATTATTGAATGGATGAGAAACACTCACAGGAATTCTCAATATTCCTAATCAACAGAGAAATGTAAATAAAAATGACTCTAAGAGTCCATTTTACACCAACAGAATGGGTAAGATAAAAAATTCAAGTGACAACACTTGCTGGAGTGGATCTGGAGAAAGAGGAATACTCCTCCATTGCTCTTGGAAGTGCAAAATTGTACAACCACTTTGGAAATCAATCTGGTGCTTTCTCAGAAAATTCGGAATAGTGTTATCTAAAGACCATGCTATTCCACTCCTGGGCATATAACTGAAAGATGTGCCACCATAAAACAAGGACATTTGCGAAACTATGTTCATAGCAGCCTTATTTGTAATAGACACAAATTGGAAAAAAAAAGCCTAGATGTCCCTCAACTGAAGAATGCATAAAGAAACTTTGGTACATTTACATGATGGAATACTATCCAGCTATCAAAAAACATGGAAATCCTGAAATTTGCAGGCAAATGAATGGAACTAGAAATAGTCATACTGAGTGAGGTAACTCAGACCCAGAAAGATAAACATGGTCTATACTCACTTATAAGTGGATATTAGGCCATCATAGAGGTCCTCTGAGAGACTCCACCCAGTAGGGGGACAGCAACTGATGCTGGGACTTGCAGCAGGACTATGAGAGAAGAGCTGTGAATTGTATGCAAGAGTTGGGGGGTGGAGGGTTCAGGAGGTATCAGGAGCCCCACAGGGACACCATCGGGGCCTAGGGATCTGGGGGCCTGCATGGACTGATATACCAACCAAGGGCAGTACATGCAGAGAACCAAGCTCTTTTCCTCCTACACTGCGCTGATGTAACAGATAGACTGACCAATTCTCCACGATGGGGTGTGGGATTTCTTGAACCTCTCACATGCACTCTGGTGTCCATGATTTGGTCCCTGTCCCTAGACGAGACAGCCTAGCAGGCTCACAGGAGGAGGATGCAAGGCTATTCTGATGAGACCTAATAGACTGTGACCAGACAGTTGGGGCGGGAGGGCCCCCCTGTCCCCTCCACTTGGAGGCCTAGTAGAGGGGAATGAGTGAAGGAAGGACTGAGGGTAGGGATGGGAGGCCATGAGGGAAGGGATGGCAGTCGGGATATAGTAAGTTGTAATAAATACAATATACCTTTAAAAGAAAAGAAATGAGAAAAAAATGTAGGCTCTATACTCGAACTGTTAGTCTGTATCTGGGGATCGGTTACTTATGATCTCAGGGACTTCGGTTTTTTAATATGAAAAGATATTAATATTTATACTTATTATTACTTAATATAAACAAAATCAGATGATACATCAAACCACTTAAAGTAGCATTTGAAGGGGAAGAAACAATTACGTACTACATTTTTTTAATGCATGCTGTTCAGGTAGATTTTGTTTTCCTTTAATTTTTGATTGATACTTTATTTTATTCAATTTTTTTTTCATTTTCTTTTATAAAAGCTTTGTTTGTTTGTTTTTGAGACAGGATTTCTCTGAGTAATTGCTCTGGCTGTTCTGGAACTTGTTTTGTAGACCAGGCTGGTCTCAAACTCACAAAGAACTACTTGTCTCTGCCTCCTGAGGGCTGGGCCTAAAGGTGAGTGCCCCCATACCTAGGTAAAAAGTTCTTAAAAATTAAAATATAATTAAATAATTTCTCATTCCATTTTCTACCTGCAACTTCCCATGACCTTTTTGCTATCTCTTCAATCCATGGTCTCTCTGTAAAAAAATTTTATTGTTATATATACATATAAACATATAAATATATAAATATAGCCTATTCAATCTGTTTAGTGTTGTATTCATATGATTTCAGTGATGCCAATTTTATATTGGTTAACCAATATTTTTATTTTTATTATCGTGTGTGTGTGTGTGTGTGTGTGTGTGTGTGTGTGTGTGTGTGTGTGAGTGCTGCCTGTGAAGGTCAGGAGAGGACATTGCATCTCTTAGACCTGGAGTTTCAGGCAGTTGTAAGATTTCCAACCTGTGTGCTGAAAATCAAACTTGGGTCCACTGAAAGAACAGTGAGTGCTCTAAATTGTTGGGTCATCTCTCTAGCCCCAAATTTTGTTCTAAAGTGTAAATCATGCAGAATGTTTTCCTCATAACCTACTTTCCTTCAATTGTCTGTATTAATTAAAGCACATCTATCATTACTAGTACTAGTAGAATATAACTGAAGTGCCTGACTATACCATAATGAAACCAATTCCCTATTGGTAAGCAAGTGTGGTGTTTACTTTTTCTCCAATGTAAACACTATATAGGGGCATTTTTATGCACAGATCTGCATAGCTTAAATTAGGAAAGTCTAGAATAATTGAAGTTCTCAAAGGGAAGGTAAAAATATAATTTTAATAGTATTATAGAAGGAAAGACATGAGTTCAATGATCTATTATGCTTTAAAGATCCAAGAGAAATGCCAGAGTTCACAAGAATAGCTTTTAGTCACCAAATGTACAAATATATTTTCCCAATGCAGTCTCTGAAAGGGTGAAGATCTATCACAGTGAATTTGAATTCAGATCTGATTTACTCCAAAATCCATCTCTTTGTGTAGAAAGTGGGACGTGGAAAGTGCATTTTTCTATCATATTCAAATTGGAATAATTTTCTTTGGTACAATTGCACATGGGAATGAAGGCTTCATGGGAGACATCTACTCACTCTTTGTAAACAGGTAAAATTCTGTTTGCCTGACCTATTTCTAAGATGCAAGATCCATAGTGACAGCCTATTTTGGTAGAAAATATTAGGTGTACTAGCTTCTTGTAGAGGGAGAAGAAATGTTATGTGTAATACGGACTCCCGTATTTCAAAGCCCCAGACTCTATTCAAGCACCCAGCACAATGATGTATCATTTGTTTTAATCAGAGTTTGAGGAACACAAGAAGAACAACTTCAAACCCCTACCCAGATCTAGGCTATGGACAGGACATTCTCCACAGTTGAGTGGAGAGTAGGGTATGACTTTCACAGAAACTCTGGTGCCCCATATTTGAACATGTCCCCTGGATGAGAAAGCCTGGTGGCATTCAGAGGAAGGATAGCAGGCTACCAAGAAGAGACTTGATATCCTATGAGCATATACAGGGGGAGGAGGTCCCCCTCAGTCACAGTCATAGGAGAGGGGAGAAGGGGGAAAGCAGAAGGAAGGGAGGAATGGGAGGATACAAGGGATAGCATAACAATTGAGATGTAATATTAATAAATTAATAAAATATATATATAAAAGAAGAGCAAGACTTAAGATTGAGATTGTTCTTAAAATAATTAATTCATTTCTGCTGTAAGCATTTCCATATTTTCTTTACAAACCAAACTAGGTAGAAATCCTCATAGAGCAGACCATGGTGGCACATGCCTTTAATCCCAGCACTCAGAGGGAAAGAGACAGGCAGATTTCTCTGCATTCAAGGCCAACCTGGTCTACAAAGCAAGTCTAGCACAGCCAACATGGAGACACAAAAACAAAGAAACAAAAAACAAACAAGCAAACAAACAAATGCCTCATGGATTTATGTCGAGAGATATGAAGTGAGTCCTCAATGGCAATAGGACGAATATCTGACATATTTCTTCTAAAACAATTTTAGAAGGGAACTTGTGGTTGAAATGCATCAAAAGGGTAGGCTACAGGGAGGATGGGGATGTCTCTAGTTGGACCTTCTAGCAGCAAGGAACATGGACTGAGGAGGCCACCTTCTAGCCAGGCAGGACCTACTGTGGTGGGAGGGGAACACCAATCCACCTACAAAACTTTCAAACCAAAATGTACTCTGCCTATAAGATGTGTAGCTAAAGATAAAGACTGAGGGAATGACCAACCAATGCCTGGCCCAACCTGAGACCCACCCCATGGGAGACCCATGCAACCCCTGACACCATTAAGGACACTCTGTTATGTTTAGATACAGGAGCCTAACTTAACTGTTCTCTGAGAGACCCCACCAGGCAAGCATCAAGCAGTACTGGGGGAGTTCTGTGGAAGAGAAGGAGGGAAGGATAGAAAGATCCAGAAGAAACAGGAATGCTGCTGCAAGAACAACAAGAGAGTCAACTTACCTAGACCTATGGGGGCTTACAAAGTCGGAAGCACCAACCAAGAGCATGCATGGACTGGACCTAGACCCCCTACACATATATAGCCAATGGGCAAATTGATCTTCATGTGGGTTCTCTAGTAAGTTGAGTGGGTGCTGTCTATGACATGAATTCTGTTTCCTGCTTTCGATCATTTCGCCCTGCTGCGGCCACCTTACATGGTGGCCTCAGTGGATGAGAAGGAGTAGCTTGGTCCTGATGAGACTTAGTATGCTCAAGTTGGTTGGTATGTGTGTGGGGGTGAAGGTTTCCCTTTTCTGAGGACAAGGGGAGGGTGGTATGGAGGGGGGACAGGAAAGAGAAGAAGGAGGGTGCTTTGATCAGGATGTAACATGAATATATAAATTAAAAAGAAATAAATGAAAAAGAAACGCATCAACACTATGCCCACTCAACATATGAAGCAATCACATGTTGGCTGGAAGTTCTCTGCCATAATTACGATAAAGAGAGACAATTATTTAATTTAGGGAACAGAGCCTATTGTCACATTAGGGATAAAACCAGCTAATATTTTTTGGCTTTTAACTGAGTCCTCTTGATCTCATTTCTTCAGTTAAAGCTGTGAACTGCATTTCATTTGTTTCTTAAATGTGAGGCGAGATCAGACTGTCACAAACATTTTTGCTTGTGTGTTTCCCATCTGCAACTTACTTCGTGGGCGCACAGCCAAGGATTGAATGATTTCAAATGGGCCTTCTCCGTTTTTCTCCTTAGCAGCATCATAAGCAATATAGAAATCTACAATTTTAATTTCTTTTACAAATCTTAAAACACAAAAGTCTTTAAGCTCTTTCCTTTCCCTCATGGCTCTTTAGCGATTATTACAGTGTTCTGTTTTACCGACAGAGGCAAAAGAGCAAGTGACTTTGGCCTGATGGCTGGTGCACATTATCGTTATGTAGAAAGTTTCCGGGACCCTATGATTCGGGGACAAGACTATTCATTAATTCCCCTGGAGGTGTATCAGCCAGATACGCAGGGGGTGAAATAAGCCACCTTGATTTCTAAACATTATGTTTTGCTTTACCCATTCCTTGCTTTATTGCTATTTTCTGATCTTGTCACTGTATCTATTCTATTACCTCTTCTAACCTGCCACCTATTTCCTGGCGTTCCCTGGTGACCTGAGATAAATGGCACCAGGTTTTCTCTTGTCTTATTTCCTCCATCATCTGTAAAGTGTGAAAAGAGTTGTACATATCAGACAGAGCAGTCATGACAATGACACCATTCACACCAAGGCGCATAAGCAGCACAGGTGCAGCCAGCTGACAATGGGAGATCTTACTCTCAGTCACAGTGTCCTTTCTTCTTCCTCTGTTCACCTGCACATGTCTGTCATTTTCTAAGAGTTAGTGCAAAACTAGCCTCCTGTAAGGAATTTTGTATCCTCCACCCTCAACCTCAATCTACACTTCAGGCACGAGCTGTATGTCTAGTTCTGAGTGTCTGCTCCTCAGATACCTGTATCCAAGCAGAGCTTTTTCTTTAAAAAAAAAAAAAAATTGAAATTACTTGTTTTTTTCTCCTCCATGACAATGTAACATTTTTTAGAGGAAATACCATGTTCCTGGCCTGACTCATTGTGTGTTACCATACGCACCAGGCATGCATTTAAACTAAGGCTCAGACAGCGACTTTGACAAATTCCTTTGCATCTGTCCCTGAAGTTCCATGCCTGTCAATATTCTTTGCTGTCGTGATTTATTTTTTATCTTCACTTGTAAAAGAAATCTATTTCTGGATCCATCCAATAGTTTATGTATAAGTTGAACAATGAAATGTGAAGAAATACAATTTTTTAAGGTAAAAACCTACAAAAGCCCCTTTCTTTTCTTTAAATGCTAAATAAACAAACAGAAAAAAATGAAGCAAAAAAATCAAATATGTAACCCAGATGATAATTAAAAAATACTTCTAATTGGACATCTGTTACTTATTTCCTCTAGTATGGGTTCACGGGAGTAAATTTTCACCAAAATAAGAATTTATGTTTATGTAAGCCTGTAGCTTGTAGCGTCTAAGAACTCAGACTGAACCAGTTAGGATCCATGACCAAACCTAAAACAAAGCAAAACTACTTTTCACCTATGCAGACACATCCGACCTGCAGCACACAGCCTTCATGCACCTCAGCTATGAGTGCAGCCTGGCAGAAACCGTAAACTTACTCAAAACATTATCCTTTGTGTTTTCAAATCCTTTCTTCTTTTTTTTTTTTAGTTTTATAACTCAGTCATGTGGTTCTCAAATAGAAACATTGTTGATTGCAATACCATGCCACGGTGTCAAAGGCTAGGCATTCCTGGTAGTGTGAGAATGCTCTAGGAAATGTGAACTGCATCAGTTACTATTTAATGAACCCTTGGGCAAGGGGTTCAAATTCAATGAATTCCTACTGGTGTATTTATAAAAAGAGGTGCATGTCCTCATGGAAGCGTTTTGTAGTTTGTTAGCTAGTACTACAGTACTCCAGTACTATGTAAAGACATAAAGTTGGTAAATTTTAGGATTAAGTACATACAAAACATCCCTGCCCACTCTGGCTTTTACTTATTAATTATTAATTGGGCCTGTGTATTTCTCTCTCTTTCTCTCTCTAAAGATGCAATTCTTTGAGCTCAGGGACACTTTATCCCCAATGATTCTTAAAACTATGACTTTATACATAGTAACTGTTCTAAAATCTGGTGAAAATATGATTGAAAAAGAATGGAGTTAACAACAGTAGGTAACAAAGAGTCCACAGTGAATTGGTTTTCTGACTTGAGGATGCCCTTTGTCTACACTGTTTTGGTAGGGAGCTGTGGAGGTGATACTGTGGGTAGGAGTTCTTGCTCTGCAAGTATGGGGGCCTAGCTTGAATACCCAGTACCCTCTTGGGTAGCTGGGTATCATTGCATGCCTATAAGCCCAGCATCAGAGAAAAAGGAAGGCAGATTCTGGGGGGCTTTCTGACTTAAATCACAAGCTTCCAGTTCCCTGAGAGATGCTGTCTCAAGGCAAATAGAAATGAGGAAAGCAGCTAATAGCCTCCTTTAGCCTCCATATACACACATACATGTGTGTAACACACACATCATACCACCACCACAACCCCCCAAAAGAAGAAAAAATACTTTTGTAGAAAAAAAAATAATTATGAAATGTATAATAGTTGGGTGGTTGGGGCAAAAAGTATGTAACAAACTCTTACACATAAAAAGTGCTAAATGAAAAAAAGTCACCAAGCTAGACATGAAAGATAAAAACAGTGGACAAGTAAATCATCCTTTGTTACTCAACCAGTCACTGTATTCATTGGGGGATATTTAAAATGGGGGTCAACATGCAGTTGTTAATTATAATTAAACCTCTTTTTATCATTGGTCTCAGTGAGAGGAATGCAATAATGCTGGACAACTGAAGAGGCTGAAATTACTTTGAGCACAGCCATCCTGACACAATTAGAAGTGTAAGAAAGCCCACACTAAGAAGAGGACCTGATGTCCTTCTGAAATTCTCAACTGGCTTTCAATACCCCAACACAGCTGTATCATTATAAAGCTTTATAAAAAAAAATCCCTTTTTAAACTTGGAGCAGTACATGGAAGAAGGAAAGACAGAGAGGAGAGAAAATGAAATTATCTACCTCTAAACTTCAAAATAACAAAAATAATTATTTTCACAGCTAACACAAAATCAAGAGTTAATAGATGGATGGGCTCAGCAGTTGAGTGTGTGCCTAAAATGTGCAAGACCCTGGGCTCAGAAACACATATCCTCAGGCTTATTTCCAAGACAAGAAGAAAAAGAACCTGTGGCTTTAGCTCCTTAAAGCACCTGAAAGAGATAGAGGGATTCCTAGACCAGCAACTTCTGGATGCTGTAGAGATGAGAACATCGACTGCTCAGAAGTATCAACATTTACGTGTGGTACAGGAGAGTCAGCCAGAGAGGTGAAGGTAAGAAGCTTGTGAGGTTGGGTTTAGCAGCGCATATCAAATTCTATTCTGAGTGAAAATGTCCCACCAGTGGACTTTATGATAGCATAGGCACCTGACAATTAGGTCCTTTGTGTAGCAGGGTGGCAAGAGGCCAGTCAATACCCAGGTACTTTCAAGAGCATGCACTGGTTTTATTTGGTTCCCTTACACATTCTAACAATTTATTTTATTTTAGCTAACCAAATGTGATGCACTTTGTGGGGAGTCTAAATTCCAGTGCCAGACCCTTTCTTCCTCCCTTCACTCTTGCTGGATCAGTTCCATTGTCTTGGTTTTTCAGAGCAAAGACAGCTTCATGCCAAAGACTCATCATCCACTATGGATATGAAATCCAAGACATAAATTCACCTTGGCATTCAAGGAAGCATTGTGATTTAATGTTACATCATCATCCGACCTACTGGAACCCCAGTAAGCTCAATGTTATCATGTGATTCCTTGTTTCATTTTCATAACACGGGATAATGAACTTCTGAGCATATATAGGCATTCAGTTAGCTTTGCAGTCTTTTCTGATTATGATTTATAAACCTAGTAAGCATTAATCTCCATCAGTGTCTTATCAGCTTTGCTAATATGAATTAGTATCCAAGGGCTTGATTGACTCTGGCATGCTGACAAATGTGAGTTTTCCAAGCCTGTAAAACAAAACAACATGACCCTTGAATTGGAGGTGGTTGCCAAGGTAACTCTCCTTTCTGAGATTCTTTGAAGCCAGGTGGCTGTCTCTGATATTTCTAACTGGTTTCCACACCAATTTATTAGAAGAAGCAACAAAGTCACTAATGTTTTAAACTTGAACAACCCAATGAGATAATGTGTGAATTTTAAAAGGCAAACTGAGTCACTAACTCTTCAATGTATACCTGCTGTACACCATAGATGTCTCGATGTTTAACTCCACAATCCTCATACAGCCATAGACAGTAAATTCGATCTATACTCGATTTACAGGGAGCAAACTGTGGCTGAGCTAAGTAATGTAAGTGTACAGCTAACACAAAGTTGAGATTTTTATCCCAGTTCATCTGACTCAAGGCTGTGAGGTCATTCTGAACTTGAGCATTTAACTACATTTTCAGAATTCAGTTATCAGGGACCTCCTACTTGCAGTGATGAGATAAACACAGCCCTCTTTTCCCTTTCACTGTGATATTAAATTTGATATAAGGTGAATACATTTTACATTATTTATCTTATTCATTAGCAAGATGAAGGACGCTCAATAAAGACATAAAATGTTGTAATTCCTACGTAGCCAAAGTGAGTCATATGCAATAACTTCAAAAAATACAAATAATTCTATGGGATAATATGGAATATGAACTGACACAAATTAGCTTGCTCATTTCCAAACATCTTTTCTAACTCTGTGGTAATTAACCTAATCAATAGTCATTGTGCTTCTGTAAAACTTCAGCTTCAATAAGTTCAGCATAGATAGATGTGGCACTGCAGAAGTGAGA
The DNA here is from genome assembly GCF_903995435.1 of Acomys russatus. Lineage (NCBI taxonomy): Eukaryota > Metazoa > Chordata > Mammalia > Rodentia > Muridae > Acomys > Acomys russatus. The sequence continues at coordinate 43,839,237 of NC_067143.1, read as the reverse complement.
AGGTAGGAAACAATTTTGGAAACACACACACACACACAATATGAGATTAAAGCTGACAGTCACCAGGTGGAAAGAGCTATATGTATCTTCCTTGACACTTTGTTAAAATAAAATCTAAGTTGTTCATCTGAGCACAGCCGAGCGATCTGGATACTTTCTGAAAGCTTTTCTAACCCGACCATTGGTAAATACAGATATTAAAACCAGCACTGGCAGACCTAAAAGCAAAACAAAAATAACAAATGGAGTAAGCTATTCCCCACAACCCACAGGATGTTTATAAACCAAGAGGAAAGTTAAGGGAGATACACAGATACTAATCGCAGTGAGCCTGGGCTAGAGGAACATTCAGTGATGGTTGTGGTTGGGGGTGGGTGAGGGACTCAATAAAGGACACAAGTGAAAGTGCAAAAGCACTTTGTGAAAACAGTGCAAAAGAAAAAGAAAAAATGACCAGAGCACTTTGACAGGCTGATATTTAGGAGATTTAGGGGTAAAACTGATGAGAGGTAATGAATTTCAACGAACGAACATAGGGGTAAAATGCACTTAATATTTTCGAGAAAAAAATCTCATCATCCTGGAAGAAGTGATTCCTGAACGATATGGGCAGAAAGATGGGATTAGACTAGATTAAGAATGCAATTTGATGTCAGGATAAAAGATTTATTTAAGCAATAGTTATCAAGGAGTAAACTTTTGTGACAGGCTTCCTTATTTTATCAAGAGGAATTTCCTTCTGTCTTAGACACTGACATTCCAGAACTGGGATTGTTCTTAATTGGATATCTTCATCAAACCCCTGCCCCGGGGTTCTGAGAACTGTGCAGCAGTGGAGGTAGAGAGACGACAATGGCCCACAGGGATGAATGACTCCAAGGAAACCATTTTTTACAGACATAAGAAGATTTATGCACATATGAACTCACAGAGACTGTGGAAGCACCCACAGGGCCTGCACAGGTTCAAGCAAGGTGCAGTCCAAACATCGAACCACGAAGCAATCTCCAATTAATAACTACTTGCAAACAAAATCTTAGCTTTCTCCACTATAGTCTCACTGGGTGTTAAATACCATAATTAAGGGTAGGCCTCAAGCCTAGCAGGAGATAAACTATACAAAAATGAACTCACTGGTATTTTTGTAGACCTTTTTAAAAAAAATCATATTGCTTTATTTGGGCATTTTTGTCTTAGTGATCTTTTGCTTGTATAGTTTGGTTTCTGGGAGAAAAAAAAATAGAAGCCAAGACAAACAAACAAACAAACAACTTGAGAAAGAGGCCCAAGCAGTGTACTGAGATGCAGATGCTAGGCTTCTGAAGTTGAAAAGAAAGCTGCTCAAAGCAAAACAACTATAAAACTGAGAACAGTCTCTTTAGGACAATATAATTGAAAGGCCCCTAGAAAGAGCTAAGGATGCCTACAAAGCAAAGAAATACTCAGCTTCACTGGCAGTGTCCTGGAGAGGCAGTCAAACATAAGGAGTCTTGGGAGCTTGGGGCCCTATCTAATTTGGGCCTTTATGTATCCCTTCCCTACTTTTCTAATAATTCATGTAATGACCTAGGTATTTTATCTGTACATAGCATGCACACACAACCTCTCCAAACAACACACCTAATAACCTCAACACTCTTTGGATCCCAACCTGCATAGGACTATACTACACTACATCCTGAAAAACAATCAAATCTAGAAACTTTCCTTAGGTAAGTATATTCACAATATATGGTAAAATAGCAAGACTGATTTGGGCCTGAATTACTTTGGGGTACATACACAGCAGGTAAATCTGTGCCAACCAAACTTTTAGGGAAAATCATCTGTTTATTGTTTTGTGCTTATATATAATTTGCTACGCACATGATTAAAGTTAGATGCATATTGAAAACGGACATGCATTATGGAAAAATGATTATATGACACAGTTTATCAATCAACATAGAGAACTTCCCAGCTACACCCTTAGCAAGCAAACTACTCCTTCTTTTGACGATCATAAAGCAAATGTTTAGCAACAATTGTGTTCTTGAGTACCCTACCTTGTGTGAACCACCATTGATTTTGAGAGTGTATCCTTTTGTAATCTACACTACTGCTCCATTTGCAAAGAAAGTTATCTTACTGTTTTTGGAAGTCCGAGTAATCCCTTATCTTCTATTATTTGAATAAAAGGTCACAAATTTCAAATACCTGGCCTTGACCTGGACCAGCAATATCGTCTTAAGCTGGGAATGGCTTACTGATGAGGTGGGCATATTGTGGAGGTACCCCCTGTATCTGGCTAGGGATGGGGAGGCCTTTAGGGCTTCAATTGATGGCTGCTGCCCAAACCAAAATGTTGTATGAGAACTATGCCAACTATCCTCTGTTGCTCTACACTCTCTTTGCTACAGGATACAGGTTTTCCTGGCTTTGGGTTTCCAATAAAAGCTTACTTCCGTATTCTAAAACCTTGGATGCCTGCTATTCCCTATGAGCATATACAGGGGGAGGAAGTTCCCCCTCAGCCACAGTCATAGGGGAGGGGAGTAAGGGGAAAATGGGAGGAAGGGAGGAATGGGAGGATACAAGGGATGGGATAACCATTGATATGTAATGTGAATAAATTAATAAAATATTAACAAAAAACTTGGATGGATTTTCATTTGATCTACTCTTATGTCACATTACCATCACCCCTCTCTTTCTGAAGCCAAACACTATGCAGGATTCATTACTCTACTTCCCCATCATTAACTTATTGCCTTTGAGACAGAAAGTGGACTGGAAACCAAATGACTGACAGCAATCTAAAACAAGTCTCTCTTGTCAATTAATTTAAAAGGTACTACACAGTGGCAGGAAGTATAGAATCATGACTAAATCGTTCTATAAAGGTTGCCGAACATGATAACATTATATTTTATCTGAGTGCAAAACTTGATAATGTCATACACAAATACACGTTTGATATTTACAGGTTGAGTCAATAATCTAAACATTATCTAGTAAGTAAAGATATGACTTTCAATTCCTGGAGGAGCCAGGTGAGCATGTTGGCTGGGACATGTGAAGATGAGAATCAATCCAACATGATCCCCAAATGTCCAGTAATAATAACAGCAGTGCATAGACTCAGAAGTACTGAAAGACCTCCCCCAAAAGTAGTAACTTGAGACTATAGAGGGGTATCAGTGGACACATTATATGACTCAGGAGGTGGCTCATTTATGAAAGTGCTCCTCTAGCTTGCATTAAGCCCTTGCACAGTGGTGCACACCTAAAATTCCAAATATCAGGGGATGAGGACAGTGAAATCAAAAGTTTAAGGCTATCATCAGCTGCAAAATGAGTTTGAGGGAAGCCTTAGATACACAAAAGCATGTCCTATGTCTCAAGATACAAAAAGCAAATATCCCAAAGCCAACCAACCAATGAACTAAGCAACTAACCAACCAAACAAACAAATGACAAAGTACAATAAAATATCGTTTTCTCCTTTACTTGGGTTATCATCCCCTTGGTCTAAGCTCTCATTTGTTATGTTCCCAAGGAAAACCTTACTATTTTTCCTGTACTATATTTAGCTATGTAGGTGCTTCTGTCTGGCTGGCAAGTGTAACCTGAGGTCTTCCTTCAGAGATCTCCACTTGGTAAAGGCAAATCTTTAACTTTGTTACAGAAAGGAGTTTCAGGACAGGAGAGTATAAAGCAGAATTGTAGTTCATAGCAAGACATTTGAATGTAGATTATAGATTTAAGACCAGTGCATAGGAATAGGAGTGCTTAGGGAAAGGATAAGATATACAGGAGTGTGAGTAAGTGAATCTACTGCAGTCTGGGCTTTAGTGTCTTTACATAGTAGGATCAGGCCTTCTTGAGGTTCTACTCAGAAGATTTGGAAGACATTATACAGAGGACTGCTCCTGATCTGTGCCGGACAGGGTTACAGTTAATATGGTAATGTCCTAAGTTGCAAGAGTTGCTATGTACATAAGAACTAAAAGTCTTATTTGTAAGGTTTCAAGAAAATATTAAGAAGTTGAAGTGTCTAGGTCTATGGCTTAAATATGGTTCATTGCTGTTTTGAACGTTCTTATTAGAAAACATCTCTATATCAAAGGAATATTATCTCTTTGTCAGCAACCCCCGTGGCAAATGTTGCTAATTATTCTCAGCTAGTGAGAGGTTTCAGCCAATCTTTGAAGTGAAAAGCCTTTTGTTCTTCAATGTCCCTATAATTTTCTGTTTCTGCCCTGCCTCATTTTGAGCATCATCAGTTACTTTTCTTCTTCAATAACCCATTATTGCTATTTAAAATGTGTTCTTAACTGCTTCCCAGCAAACACTTCATTCTCTACTTTTAATGATGGGGACAGAGGGACTTATGGTGAAGAAGCCTGAATGTATAAAATACTCATATTCTTGCCCCATTTCCTCTTTTTGTTTCAAATACATTGGGAAAAATTGATGCCTGATTGGCCTATGACGTCTTTTATCAGAATTATACTTAACAGCTTCCCTCCTAAACTGCTCTTATTTACAAATCTTTCTCATTGGCAGTGCCCTCCATTCCCTACTCTGGTCTGCATCCTTGAAATTTTTTTGTGGCATTCTCTTTTCTTTTTTTTACATAAATATGATAAGCTTTTATCACATTTATTTATTTATTTGGTTCTTTTTTTAATTTATTCACTTTGCATCTAATCATAGTCCCCTCCCTCTTCTCCTCCTGGTCCCACCATCCCTCCTTCTCCCCCACCTAAGCCTGCTCCCCTACTCCTGAGAAAAGAGGAGCCACCAACCTGTCCTAGCACATCAAGTTACATCAGGACTAAGTACATCCTCTTCCCCATGTGACCTGGTGAGCCAGCCCTGCCAGGGAGAAGTGATCGAAAAGCAGGCAACAGATTCCATGTCAGAGACAGCCCCCTCTCCCAGGCTGGCAAGGATGTGGCAAAGGGGGAACACTTCTCCATTGCTGGTGGGAGTTCAAACTTATATAAGCACTTTAGAAATTAATCTGGCACTTTCTCAGAAAATTGGGAATTACTCTACCTCAAGGCCCAGTAATACTATGCCTGGGCATATACCTGAAAAATGCTCCACCATACAGCAAGAATATTTGCTCAACTATGCTCACAGCAGCTTTATTCATAATAGCCAGAAACTGGAAGCAATCCAGATGTCCCTCAATTGAAGAATGGATAAAAAATACTGTGGTACATTTACACAATGGAATACTGCTCAACTACTAAAAACAAAGACATCTTGAAATTTGCAGGCAAATGGAATGAACTAGAAAAGGTCATCTTGCGTGAGGTAACTCAAACCCAAAAAAGACATGCATGGTATCTGCTCACTTCTAAATGGATTTTAGCCATATAGTACAGGAAAATCATACTACAATTCACAGACCCAAAGAAGACAAGTAACAAGGAGGACCCAAGGGAGGATGCTTAAAGCACTTTAAACTCCTTTTACTTCTATTTCCATAACTTAATTTAGGTGTACCTCCTCTTCTACCCCCACCTCATTATTAAAAATGTAAGGAGAATCAGTAGCTACCAAGAATTTGAGCTTTTGAAATAGTGTAGAGAATAACAAGATGGATTTCAAGCAGTTAGTTAAAAGCAATAAAATAAATCTTGGATATAAATTAATTTTAAATTAGAGAAATTTAAGTTTATGATATCAGCATGGGATGTTAGCTCAATGCATCTCTATGGGCAAGCTTTACTGACATAAAAGAAATAGATTGGGTTCCAGCTTTCAAAGTAATGGTGATGTATAACCTGGGCGCAACTTTGGATTATAGAGAAATGAATGTCAACTCCATGTTGGATTATGGTAATATCATGATTTGGCAAAAAGAACAAGCTATTCCTTTTCCAGTTTTATTTTATGCTATATATATATATATATATATATATATATATGCTGTGGGCATATAATCATCACTCTTAACCAATAGTCTTCTGATAGTGTAACTTCCACGTTCAAACTCATAGCTTCCCAGAATAGTAGTGAATCCACACTCATCCTATTGGCAAGCCAGGATTTCCTAGCATATCCGCATTTCATCGACCAAAGCATAGGTCCCCACTGTGTATAGTAATTGATTATTTTTCCAGCCAAATAAAACTTATTAGCACCAGTTTGTAGTATTATATGCTAGCACGGTTCCTGTATTTCAATTATTTCTTCTTTTTGTATTGATGTTCATGGGCTTTTCCTTACATCCTAATTCAACTTGACCTTTAATAGTCATCTCATAATCCATTTCCTCCTTTCCTAATAATTCTTATAAGTGCTGTTGCTTCCTCACATTTACATATTTTACTCTCTGTTGGATTTATTTTTGTCAGTGGAGGAGAAAAATAAGGATAAAATAGGAAAGAAAGAGGAAAGTAAAAGTAGAAGGAAAATAAAGAGGAGGTTAAAGAAGAGGAGCATTCAGAGGAGGAGGAAAAATGTAAAATATAGGTTAGAAAAATAGGAAGAAGAAGAAGAGGAAGAAGAAGAAGAAGAAGAAGAAGAAGAAGAGAGAGAGAGAGAGAGAGAGAGAGCTTTAAAAGTGTTCAAAAGAATGCTAGTAAGAATTAAAAAAAAGATTAAGAAATAAGCAAGAAGGTAACCTTTACAAAACTTGAGCGTAAGTAGTAAGAACACAGCGTTGTGCCCAGAGGATGGACTCAAGTCTTTGTTCAAGGATGTGCTTTACCTGTGACATTGGGCATGATGTATCGCCCTCCATTTTTCACCTATAAAATGGAAACTTTTTTTCATACTGTCACTGGGGTTAAATTTGCACTAGTAAGGTACTTGAGACATTATTTGGCACATGCCTTTGAGCAGAATAAATGGAAGCCCCACTGTAGTTAATGCTTTTACAACTCTCCTTAAATCAAAAGACTGTAGGTAGAAGTCACAAGAAAAGCCAACATGTACATCTCCTAAATTCCATTACTGTAAAGTGACCCAAGCCTGGGCAGCTGGCATTTCTGATTAAGCAATATCCTTAAGTGAAACACTACGGTGAAACTAGTGCCACTTTAACAACCCTCTTGCTTTTGTTTAGTCATAGCACCTGACTCTCTAAACAGATTAATATCTCATCTGTGGAAACAGGCAACTGAATTCTTAGCAAAACAAAACAACACAGAAAAGCAATTGCTGTTGGTCAATAAAGGTTGGGAAAAGGATCAGAGCTCCCAGAAAAAGATTGCATTTAAAATGTATATGTGAAATGGTAAAAACAGTGAGAAGACAAGCACACCTATTAAATCCAACAGATCCATGCAGGGCCTTTCCTTCCTTGGGAACTTTTATTCTTAGGGTTTGGGATAGTAGGGAACATGTCAGCAAACACAGCCTATGCTGCCCCATGTTGGAGTGATGGTGGTAGGACATGTGTGAATACACGTAACCACCACTAGGTCTCATCAGTTCCCTAGGTCCTATCACTATCGTCACTTTCCATGTTGTAAAACTGAGATGGAAGTTTCAAGAAAGCTGAAGAGTTGTAGAGCTGGAGTGTGAAAATGAAGAGAACTGCTTTTGATTTTTTTTGTGTTGAACGACTAACTTCTGTTCTCCTGAATTAACTCAATGGTAAAGTTAGATAGTCTGTAAATATCATTTTCCTTCTATTTTCTTGTCACTAAGGGATTCCATACCCATAAAGAATTTTGTCCATCTCTCACCCCTGTCAACTTTATATTAGAAGTTTTCACTAAGGCTTTCTCATTGAGTCAAACGTACTCTGTAGACAGTATGTATCTGCTCCTTTCCCTCACTTGTATAATAGAGATACTGATAATGTTCTTTTCCTCATTTCCCTTTGTTGATCTATTTAGTCTATTCTTTGAGACACAAAATGAGTACATGAGTTAAATTTAAATTTAAGCATGTAAAGAAATCTATGTCCTTGTCCTTTGTTTGCTTGTTTTGAGTTTTTTTTTTTTTTTTTTTTTTTTTTTTTTTTTTTTTTTGTGAAAGGGTTTTTCTGGTTAGCCTTGGCTGTACTGGACTCACTTAATAGACCAGGCTAGCCTGGCCTCTAACTCACAGCAATCTGTCTACCTTGGCTTCTCTGAGGGCTGCAATTTCAGGCATGAGCCACTGTGCTTGGCTCCGTGTCCTTGTTTCTATTATGGTGCATACAATATAAGATATGCATACAACATCAGAGGACCAGAAAGATGGCTCACTGGTTCTTAGATAAAGTTAAAAGAAATTAAAATTAGAAACACTGGATATAGCAGCACATCTAGAATCTCAGAATTGGGGAAGTAAAGCAGCACAAAGAACACAGGGGCTATCTCAACACAAGTCTAGCTGAATCACTGAATCACTGAACTCCTGGTTCAATGGGATATCCATCTTTAAAAAATAAAATGGAGAGTAATAAAGGAATACATTTGATATTGACCTGTTGCCTCCATACACACGAGAGAGAGAGAGAGAGAGAGAGAGAGAGAGAGAGAGAGAGAGAGAGAGAGAGAGAGAGAGACAGAGAGAGAGAGAGAGACAGAGAGAGAGAGAGACAGGAGGAGAGAGAGAGAGAGAGAGACAGAGAGACAGAGAGACAGAGACAGAGACAGAGACAGAGACAGATTAACTGGTTGGATGCATGAGTGGTAGTGAACAAAGAGAAATCTGCAGCCTGAGATGTTACTTAGCTCCTCTTAACAAAGCTCAAAAGGTAGGAAGATGGGGTGTCTGCACATACTAGAGCTGTTGTCAGAGACAGGTCAGCAAGATGGAGGCTTGGTCCTGGACAGCAGAGGGAATAAACTATTACCATGCTTTACTACTGAGACAATGTAGCTTTAGCGTTTCAGCTAAGCTCCATTATTTTTAAATTTTAAATATATCTTTTCTTACTATAACTCTAAAACTTTCACACTGCCAATCAAGTATGATTTTCACCCAGCTTTCTTTTCATGGAGCCGTGGCCTGATCCTTTTATAAATGCCTTTCCCAGGGTCTACATTTACACATCTTTATCTCTCATGAAATGAAAGTCTGTCACATTCCCTTTCCATTGCAGAGAAGATTGTTAAGAAGAAGGGTATGACACTATGGACTCTTTTCAATGATTTAAATATGAGGTAAAAAATATTATTCAATAGAGTTTATAAAATAACATGTTGATTTTATTTCATCATACATGAGAGACATAAGTGCAACGATTTTCAGGTCAGAATATGTAACAATTCAGAAAGGAGGCACCAACTGTTCTACTGTGAATTAAAAGTTCTCTCTTATTTTAGCCCATACATTATATGTGCTAAATCATTTTCCTGCCAAGCTAACTGCATATCATCACTGTTGTTCGGATTCCATTTCTAAAAATTAAGCTCTGATCAGTATCTCTGGCATCACTAATATGAGTGTCTAGCCAAACAGACCACTGTTAGGAGAGAGGATGGTGCATCTTCAGTCCAAGCAAAGAGACTGCTTTCTTCATGCAGAAAGGGTGGGTTTCTGAAGATCCAGTGTTATGCTACCAGGCTTCCTAAAATGTTGTGGTTTTGTGGTAGATAAACATGAGTCTCAGTGAATGAACTCTCCATTTAATGTTTGTTGGAACCCCTGTACTTCCCTTATTATCAGAGGAAAATAATAGTATAGAACAGCAAAATCATGGGAGTAGTAAGATAGTTGATGTAGGATGCAAATGGAAGTGGTCAGTACATTTATTAAACCTTGATGTTGTTTTGGACAGCTTCATCCTCATCTTTAATAATACCATCTTCATCAATATCACATAATCTTCATTGTTACTAGAGCCAAGAAGTGCAGCAGACTTCTGAAGTTGCTTTTCTCTTTATTGTGACTCAAATTATTTTGAATCATGATTTCAGAATTTTTTGTTTATTGTGGTAAAAGTACATGGCCATGACTTCCTACATCACGGCCAGCCAGGAAGCAGGAAACAGGCCAGAACCAGGGGAAGGTATGACATTCAAAAACTGAAATTAGTGACTGATTTTCATCAGGAAAACCTCAAGGTTCAAAAGTACCACAACCTCCTAAAACAGAATCCCTAGCTGAGGACCAACTGCTCAGCTCATGAGCCTGGAGGGATATTCTCTTTCAAACCATCACAGTCATCCTTGCCACTGCCATCTTCAGCTTTACTGAAATCAAGAAGAAGTACTTTGGAATGATATTATTACACCAGCTTCAATGGAACATATGGGTTTTTCATTTAAATCCCAAAGTGCACTCTTAACTCATCAGACTAGAGTAATGTATTTTAAATTCAGAGGGCATTTCCTAAAAGCATTCCTGTATAGAGTTTTTTTTACCATGATCTTACTGGTGGGCTCTTGGTTTCTGACAAGGGAGGCAGTTTTCTATGATCATAATTTGCAGCTGACTCTGAATAAGGGGAAAAAGAACATAGAGGATCAGTAGCTAACATAATTGATAAGAGGGGCCATGACCTGCAGCTACATATGCTTTCCTACCTGGACTTTCCATCAGTTTCAGGATATGGTATTTTGTGAATTAATAAAGGCTGATTCAAACCAACCAGAAGATCATTACTAACTCAGTGGGGATTTCTCTGTCAGAGACCCAAGTACTCATTAATTATGGGTTTAAACATATTTACTATTGCCACCCAGTAAAATTTAGTTTTATTAAGCAGAACAAAGGAAATAGTCAGCCCCTAATTACTTAAATATAAGTATTGGTGGATATGGGAATTGGTTTGTTTGGCAAACGTTTCCTTTCTCCCCCATCAATGGCTATTTTGACCACCTTCCCATCCTCTTTAGTCAGAACATATAAAGCTTGCATCATAACAATGGCTCCTATCCTGGAGGTGTTCTTATGCATCACACATCCATCAATTTGTTGGATGCAGTCCCCTTGAGATACTTATCTCCTGATAAACACTGTGTGGACGGTGAGTCACTTAGATTGGCTGGAGTACCAGCCTTATTGCTCACATACTTCAGAGATGCCCTAGACAGCAGGGATGTATAGGCTTATTTAGAAATGATGGGGCTTTCAACTTTAAAATGAGAATAATAATCTCTATTTCAATGGTTTTTTTGTTCATGTGAATAAGACTAATGATTAACACTTGATATTAAAAAAGTGGAAGTTAAAAAAGACTAATTATGTTTTATATCTCCCTAATCATTTTATCAGAAACATAGTCTAAAAAGATCAATTTTACTGAGGTAAGTATTTTTTTCCTAGAAGAGAATTAATGACAAAATTCTAAGAGTCTTGTTACAGTCTAATGCAATCAGAACCATGGGTACATTCTGGGGCGGGGTTAGGGAGGGGGCTGGAGGTTTAAAAGCAGACAGAGTAGGCAGAGAAATCACTGTGGCATGGAAAAGGCAGAGGAGACTTTTGTAACAATAATTATTTCCTTCTTAGAAATGCAAACCAAAACCAAAATGAGAAAATAACCCACTTGAGTACGAATGTCTGTTATCAAAGACAATAGCAGTGTGTGCCTAAAAGAAAGTGGAAGAAAAGGAACCCGTGAACCCTGTTGATGGGAATAGAAAATAGTCCTGCCATTACCTAAAGCTTGCTAATAGGGGATGGAGAAATGGTCCAGGAGCTTAGAGCTTTCACTCCTGCTGAAGAGGACCCAGGTTCAGTTACAGTGCCAACATTGTGTTTCACAACCGTCAGTTTCAGGGGATCCCACACTCTCTTCTCACTTTTCTGGGCACACCTAAGGTACAAGTGCATATGTACATATGTACTTTCAGGCAAAGCAATTATCCACATAAAATATAGTAACTAAGTCTGAAAAATATATCATACTACCTTATGGTCTATTGTGGGCATCTAGAGAGTCAGTTAAGATGTTTTAACTTCCATGGCCACTGCAGCACTATTCAATTGGCCATGAAAAGTAAACAAGGTGAGTGCCCATCAGCTGGTGAATGGATAAAGAGAATGGGGAGCATACAAGCAACAGGACATTATTTATTCAGAAGAAGAACTAAATCCTACAATTTAAAAAAAAACTCACATAATACTGGAGTGTGATACATTAAGGAAACAGCAAGACACAGAAAGACAAATAAATAGGAGCTACCAAAAAAATAATTGTCTCATGCCACAGTCTTCAGCTAAAACGGCTGTATCATATAAACAGCAAAACTAACCAAAGACACATAGTAGGAAACTAAACCAGACAGGGGCTGCTGGGGCGATAGCATGACCCTTCTAGAGTATGAGAGTCCTTTAATTGAAAATTATTTGGAAAAATTTCAAGAAAGGATTGAAGCAGCTGTAGGTCTTTAGTTCCCTGTGCATACTGTTTTGGGAAGTCCACTATGTTGTTTTATTTAAGTGTTACTCAAACCATCACCTTTGAATTATGGAAACGCGATGTGCTCATGCTAACTTAAGTGTTGTACACTACTCAGCTCACAAGTGTGAAACTCCATTGTGCTCCCCCTACTTCATTGCCCTACACACATTCAAACCCATGTGCAATTACATTGTAACAGTCATCGCCTTTTGTAAAGAAAGAAGAATCGGTCATATCTCTTTTGCTCTATGGCATTATCTACTTGGATACTGGCTACTACATGCTTATGTGTGTGGAATAAATAACAATAAAAAGGATGGCGGCTTAGTTACTTATCACTTATTTGAGAAAACCTTCCTCCTGCACATTTGTTTATGTCCAGCATGTATTCCTCTGTTAAAACCAACAACACAATGGTTAGATACCTCTCTGATTTCCTTCAATCTCTGTGATGTCCTGAATTCAACTTTGTTCTCTCTAGCAGACATGGCGATTGGGTGGTCCATTTGTTTGGAGGATGAAGGGCAGTTAACAAGTACCTTAGAGGAGCAAGGATGAGCTGATGTTAATCCACTGAAGGGTGGAGTCCCTGTTAGCCAAAATCTTCCAGTCTATGGCAGATAATGCGTCAAGACAGAGGCTGAGTGTACAGGTGGGCTCAGATAAGAATATGATGCAGGGGACTGGAATGCTGTTATGGTCTCCTCCTCCAGAACAAGCAGGCACCTAAATAAACTGTGCTGACCTGAGTAGTTCTATGTGGGAGAAATAATATACAGGCTCTGCATAAGGAATAGCTTCTCTGATACTTTCTGGTTTAAGAAATGAGGACATTGAGATAAAAATATCCCAAGCTCAAAACAAAAGGTTCCCTTGCCTTTTCAGTTTCATGTTTTCTATTTTCTTGGAAAGAGGCTGTTTTGAAAGAGGTTCAGAAATTACTGATGAATAATGATGGCTGCATTATTAGGTATGTGGTCTCATGAAGCGTAGAGTAAGTTCTCCGTGTTTTTATAGAGCTCCATGGACCTAGAACAGGCATTGAGCTCCCAACTCTCACAGCTGCTTGCTGCTCTTTAACTTCTGTTCAACAAGATTGGTGTCATTAACTTAACAAGCCAGTTATCAGAATGGTAACACCTTTGAACTGTGCACACAGCCAGCTGCACAGTCTACTAGATGCTCCATTACCTGGATCATGAAAGTGCAGCTCGCTGGGATGGCGGGCAAAACCACTGTAATGTAAGAGGGACATAAGAATGCTATCGCTGATAAATGATCTGATGCTGTTTCAGGTTAAAATGTTATAGATGGTAAAATTTTAATTTATAAAACTTCATTATGTTATGCTTTCAAAAGATTGTTATTTAATTTTCTACCTTACTTTGTTCTCACATGACTCATAAGTTCCCAATGAGAACTGTGACATGACAATGAGCCTTATACCATAGCACTAATGTCCAGAGAGTACCCAAATATACTAAGAGATGACGATTTTGGAATAAAGAATAGTTTATAGATTCAATGTGAAATAGAAAGTAAACTAATCCAGAGTTAGGAAATTACAGTGAAGATAAAAGATAGTAATGGACATAAGTGTGAATTTTTCTTCATTTGTCCTTGTTTGTTTGTTTAAAGTTGGGTCATGACCAACATGACCTCCAACTTCTACGATTCTATTAGAAAATCATCCTGTTAATGGTGTTTAACTCTTTCATGTAGATTAAATAACACGCCTGTGCTATTGGCAAAGGGTTCACATACAGAAGATATTCAATTAATGTTAGCATCTTTTATTTTCCTAAAGGAGAGATACAAGCAAATTGCTATGAGGATTCAAAGGAGATATTATGTTCATTTTCTTAAAAAAAAATATATGGAGCAAGAGAGTGTTAAGCCATTAAATCTCTTGCCAAGTTCACATAGCTAATAAGCTATGAACTAGGGCTGATTTTGAGCTTCCCCAAGTACTAGATGATTGCTATTACAGCTATGTCCCATGGCTTCTGTAGTCCCAGGTTTGGGGTTTGGAACATGCTAGATGTGAACATCTATCTCACTATCCAATAAAGAAGTGCCATCATTTTTTTTCTAACGGCAATACAAAGCAAGGACTTAAAGACTTGGAAGGCCATTAGACTATCCCAGGAGATGAGTGCCACCTTCAAAGAGGACCCTTGAGAAAGGGCCTCAAATTTTAATTCAAGTAACATTATAAGCTCATTTGCCCTCTGCATGGCTCACATATTCCTAATTAGAATTCTCATGACATGAGTTTAGTAGACCTGGAATTCATATTAAACATGGTTATTATTTTGCATAATGAAATATGTCAACCTCCATGGCAATTAAAGTAACTGTCTTATCAGTGACACTCAAATGTCATCTTACCTCCAGTGAATGTCAGTTCTGTGCAGGCCCATTACAGACCCATGCTACCCTGATCTGACAGCAGGCAGACAGGTAGATTTCAAGCAAGGAGACATTAATAGGTATCCATGGATTGAGTTGCAGTTTGTAAACTGGCAATCAAAATGCACAATACACCAGAGGACCAAGCTACAGTACTCTGGGCAAGGAAATAAATGAGTACAAAGCACACATGAAAAGACAGTAATTTTCTACATGACAGCTTCCCACAGATTGTTTTCAAAGGTAGGTCTGTTCAGTGAGGTGGAAGCTGGGATCAGCGCAGCCTCCCTGACATCTTGTGTTTCTGCTGGCACTAGACCTGAAACATAACCACTAAATTAGTAATGGAATAATTTCGTATGGTATTTAACACATCCTAGGTTTGAGTAAAGGCATCTCAGATATGTTTACATGGCACTTGCGTTTTAATCCATAATAAAACTGAAGCCTAAAGAAGCTATGCATTAGATATTCCTTCCTGCAGCTAACTAATTGCCTGCAGAATGGGCTCTAGTAGCTGCGTGAGTTCAGTGGAAATAAAAACAAAAACACAATCTCCTTGCTAGTGAGATCCTCTTCTGATATAGATCATTACTGCCAAAACTGCCGCAATCGAAAGCCCTGATGCAGAAAGAGCGTGCCGTGCCATCATAATTTCAAGCCACCTAAATGATTTGATAGAGGTACAGGTCTAAAGAAAAACACAACACTGGCCATAAATAACAGGCTTTGCTGACACACCAAAGCAAAGATCTCTCATCCCAAAAGAAAGTTCCACTTAAAAAAAAAAATGTTATCTATGAAATTCGGAAGTAATCATTACTAAAACAAACAAACAACAAACAAGCAAATAAGAAATCCTAATGCCTAGAATATTTGAGAGCATTCTAGAATGTTCAAGACATGTTTTATGTAATATTAGTTTTATTCCCTTTTGGAGTATCATTGGAGTTTTAATACAAATTTAACATATGTTCTAGGAAAGAGAAAGGGAGAAAAGGGATTTTTTTCTTAATCCTGACACGTGCCAAGTATCTTTTTTTCACCTTATGATTTTGCCGTTTACACAATGACAAAGAAGGTGAAACAGAGAAGTAAGATGCTATGATGAATCTGTGATTGAATGCAGGTATGCAAGCCCTAGACACAATGGCTTTCAAAAACACCACAAGAAGGTCTGCACAAGGCGACAGGATATTAAGCATCCCTGATCCACTTATAATTTATTCTCCCGTGATACTGCCAGCACAGAAAAATAATTTTACTTGTTTACTGCTTAGGGATTTGAAGTGCACAGTTCTCCTTTTAAAGAACTTTAGCATTTTCCAACTATAAGTAAGTACTTAAGAGCTTGAAGTAATGAACGACACATCTGATGCTGATCTTCACTCTCTGATAAGAGAGAAATAACTTACATTTTTTTTTGCACCTTAGTTTCCTCATCTATAGGATGGAACAGTAATGCCTGCTTCATGAGAGTGTAGGATAGTAACACCTGCCTTATGAGATCATGGGATAGTAACACCTGTCTCATGAGATTGTGGGAAGAAAAAAATAAGTTCTTTAATATCTAAGATGATATCACATAATGACAGGTCCGATCAAATAGATTTAATCAGCAAGAGCATAGTGAAAGGTGCAGACACATGTGAAAAGTGGGTAGAAATCCTGACTGGTCAGCATCGTAAGCCACAATCTTTACTCTGAAAAGATGATAAAGTACAAGCTTAGGATGGAGATCACAAGTGGGAGGCTCTGTATACACAGCCCCAAACTCACAGGCTTGCTTCCTACACCGCTGCACTAAACTGAAAAGTGCTTGCACCTTCATTGGGTAAAAATGCTTTGCTAGCTCTAGGATAGAGCAAAGATGAACAGTTTTATTTCAGCATTTTAGCTTAGCACTAAATAGAACCATTTGCCAGGTTAGCAAATCAAAGAAGATACATCTGTTTCCCACAATATTCTCTCTTCCTTCCTCTTTGTGTCTCTCTGAAGGTTCTTCTACCTGCATTCACACACGTCCGTGAGCATGAGTTCATATGGGCACACAGAGAGACTTCATTGAACCCCAGTTTGAAAACAGCCTGCAAATCTAGCAAAGGGGAAAACGTTATAAGTGTCCGAGTTACATCAGTGCAACTTAAGCTCAGCCTTTGGTCCTCTAAGGCTATTGACCACAGGCAGGTTTTTAGGCCATTTATTTGTCTGTTCATCCACTGAAAATCACTGGTGATGATCTGGCTAGCAAACATATTTTCTGTGGGTTACGGAGAGGAATGCAGACAATGACCTTGGACTGAAAGAGACTGTGTTTTAGAGAAGACTGATACAATATGCAGATAAACAAATTTAAAAACCTAGATTGTGGTAAAGGATATAAAATAAATATGATCATGGGGTGCAGTGATTTATAGGGTGGTTATAAAAACATATTGCGGGAAGAACATTCTGCTTCTGGCTCATTCCTTCTAGATTAGATGGCTGGAAGGTATAACTGATGGCTCCCACCCAGCCCACCCAGGCATGCAACGGTTTCTATTCACACAGATGATGATGGCTCAGCCACAGCTATCAGGTTTTAAACAACATAAAATCAAAACAAAGAAAGGGGTTGGATTAAATTAAGGAGGGAAACAGAACTGAATGGTAGAAAAATTAAAACAAATAGGTAAGTGTGCGGAATAATTGACTGAGTAATTGGCTGGATGCCTTCACAGAGAAATTTTTTCATCTATTCTTTCACTACAGGCTGGCCAGGAAGGTGATTTGGCTTCTGGTCACCTGAACTCTCCCATCTTAAGTCAGTGTCAGACACCTGCATTTACAGCTCCAAAGCATGGAGCCCGTTGGCATTGAGGACAAGGAGGCCAAAGCCGCATGAAGGTCTGCGTTAGCTCTCATTTCCATAAGATTCAAGGTCCAGGTAAGGCAACTAACAGTTGAAAAGCTCATGTTAAGTTATTTCCTATGACCACAGTTTCCAGATAGAAGGAAAGCCTTCATATAGTCACTCAGAGTTCTTTCTTCCTGGCCCAGAAAGCAGGAATATTCTAAGCAATTACATCTATATTCTATAGGATACTATAAAACCCTCACATCTGTACAGGGAGGGTTGATTCACAATTGATTTGGCTAATCAGACTTCACACAATGAATTTTGAATGTGCAACTCACCTACAATCTGAATGTAATTTCCCTCATTGTTCAGTCCATAATAGGTTGCACACAGAAGAAATTAACAACAAACAATATAAATAATGCTCACACATCTTACATGTCTTACCATTTAGTCATTCAAATACAGAAAAAAATAATCTCATAGTTTACACAGTAAGCATTTATTCATAAAGTGTCAAGCACATAAAAATACATCTATATTTTATAGACACATGTTTACATAATAAATGATAAAAGATCTGGAATTAGGAAACCTGCACACAGAATTAATTATGCACTGCTTGTTGGAGCTGAATAATTGGGATAGAGGCTCAACATATGACTCTTAGCCCCATATATAACAAAGAATGCATGTATCCAAGTATGGAAGTGAATTACAAATAGTGTACTTAAATAATTGAAATTCTGTGGGAAGCAGTTAAATATATGTAAACTTTCTAGTATAACTGAAATATAAGCTACTTTGTTATCTATAATGATACATTTTCAATCTGTGTTCTCAAATTCATGTTGCTACATGGGGTTGCATAGCAGATGTGGTGGTCACGAAATAGTTGCCAACAGCATAAGTTTTCTAAACACACAATGATAAAAAATTAATGAAAAATCAAACACATAATGAGTTTACCACATTTCTGGCTGTGCTCACCTGTGCGGTATGGCTTACATTAGGTACTTTCTCATTGCTGTGACAAAATATCTTGACAAAACCAACCTAATAGAGAAAAGGTGAATTTAGTTTTACACTTCTAGGGGAAACCATCCATCATGGTGGCCAGAGCCAGAATTTGGGAGGTTACATTGTGTCTGCACACAGAAGCCTTGTGTGAACAAGAAGTGGGGCCAGTTTCCAAAGTATTATTTGCCCCAATTCAGCCTGAAGACACCTTAACAGAATGATTCCCAATTCCCTCTAAGGGGGCGGGGGGGGGGGTCAGGTCAGGTCATATAGGTTTCTGTTTGCTCTCTTGGTCTACAAATGCTTATTCTTTTTGGGAGGTGATCATAAATCATTACTGGTCCTATACAGAGAAAAAACTAGGTGAAACTCAGGGATGTCTCTCTTTTCCTTTATCTTGCATACATAGTTAAGGAGATAGTAGCTGAAAAGAAAGAAATGGAGACATAGGAACATAGTGGGAGGATAGAACAAAAGCTAGATGAATGAACTTACTCCTTAACTCAAGGCCTTAATTGCTACTCATAATGAAGGTTATGTTTAAGTCATTGGTATGGAATTTAGTATATTACTACAAAACATGGGTGTGTCAAATACTTGTCAGATTTTATAGCACAATAATATATATCCTAAGTCTAACAGATATAACTCTATCAATATATGAAGTAAAATAGTTTAATAAGGTCTTCAAAAGCATCAGAGACACAGAATATGGCATTTAAAGTTGTTTTTATAATCCTAAATTTCTTTGACAAGACAAGTTAACTCCTGACAACACCCAGTCGACCTCAAAGAAGATGATGAGCATCAAAGAGCCTCCTTATGGAGATGGCTTCAAATGTGGCAAACCAGCCACTGGCCAAAATGTCCTTGTTCCTGCCACAAGCAAAATTCTGCGTAAAAATGGGCAGCTAGATGCGGCAGAGTCGCAAAGCAGGGTAAGCAAGTCCTCAATAGTTCCTGCCCTGTGAATAAGTCGGGCAGAGATATTGGAAGAGAAAGCCTAAGATTGGGCTCCAATGTTATAGAAAGTGTTGGGTGACTGTTCAGGCAGTAAACCGTCTAAGTCAATTTGTTCATTTTGGAAGGTGCTAACCTGCACTGCTGGTTCACTCAGGAATTTAAGTTTTATTCCTTTTCAAGTCTCTGAGGGGAATTGAAGGCCAGACAGTATAGTTTTACAACCATATTTACTTGGTTAGGGGATAAGATCTTTTTAGATAAAGATAAAGAAGTTAAGTTATTAGAGGGGAGATAGGATAGATATTGAATTTCATTCAGAAACTTAAACCCAACAAGACAAGAAAGATATTTACTTCAAGCTGGACAAATACAAATAGCCAAACCACTATGAATGTAAGATTTATAGAACTCATGATTGTCACATGATTCTCCCTGATGTATGCAGCTTGTTTTATACATGTGTAATATAATAAATGTATTTTTTAAATGAAGAAGTGGGGCCAGAATATAAAGCTTCAAGGACCCTTCCTAGTGACGTACTTCCTCTAGTGAGTCTTCACCTACAAAAGGGCCCACAACCTTTCTAACATGCACATAGGATCTGGGGACCAAGTGTTCAAATGGGTAAGCCGATGTAGGCATTTCATGTTCAAATAACATAACAACTTTATTGTAGCCTTGGTTCTGAACATACTGTTTACTGCACTTTTATCATACAATGCAAAAGTATTGTATACAAAAACTCTGCTGGAAACTCACTCTTTTTTTTTTTTAATTTAAGACCATGTTATGGTTGTAAATCACAATGTCTGATATTCTATGCAATTTGCTTCACTCACAGAAACACAATAGTTTAATTACAAAAAATAGAGACTTTTAATATGTCCCAACCACTATTCTGCAACATAAAAATACTAAATTAATGTATTCTTTGCTTATGCTTTGCTACAAAGTTTGTTTTTAAAATTTTATGTTTGTGTTGCATAAACAATAATTTGTCAGGGCAATAGGACATAATTCCCAGCAACTTATAGAAGAGCCCTAATAATCTTGGACCATTTTGTCTTGTGTGTTCATGTAAAATGAGCATTATCAGTTCTATTATAAAATCAAAATGATGGCTTCACACTTAAAAATATTGATGGTACTATATGTCCTATAATATCTAATACTCATATTTAATTTTATATGAACATATAAACACATCTATGTTCTTATGATGCAATTAACCTTTCTTCTTTAATAAAATTTAAATGATATATCAATGATTAATTTGAAAATAAATTGCATAATTCATTGTCAATAAATTTTTTATTTGTATATATGTTTTATAAATTTCTATATGGGTGACCATGTAAAAATTTCTGAGACAAAAGGGGTCATGACTGAGAGCAGTTTAAAGGCGCCTCCTCTGTCCATCTTAGATCTAAAATTATGTTTAATGCCATAATCACCTGATTAAGCCATTATAAACTGTGATCACTTAAGGAGAAATAAATAACACAATAGATAATTAATTATACAAGGCATAAAATATAATCTTTTTAATATTTAATCATACTGATGCCCATCAGGTTTTACTATATGTTTCCACCTTTCACCAGTTCTGTGACCTCCTGGGACTTGGCCTCACCTCACAGTCTCATCTGTAAATTGGAGACATTAAATTACTCCATTAATGTTATTTTCTTAAGATTATCTGAACCTTTCCAGGGTTGTTCACTTATGTATTATAGACCATACCAATTTACTGAGCTTGCTAAGGAACTTCCTGTTATAACTGGGGTACACAGAAATAGCTACTTGTGAAAGGGGAAGAAAAGAGAATAAAACCCACTCACTGGAAACCTGATAGCAATGTAAGTGAGTTGTTACATCTCCGAAGAGACTTCTCTTCAGAGAGAGAGAGGTCAGGGAGAAGAGCCTCACTGTCAGAAAGAGTCACTGAGCTAAACAAAACTGGAGTTTCTGGAGTCCTAAATATTTTCTTGAAAGTTTAGTTTAAACAGTGACTTAAAGAATAGGAGTAACTGACAGTGGTACAGATCGAAAGAGGATTTGCAGAGAAAGTCAGAATCTGATAGAAATGACTGTCTTTATGAGAGAGCTTCTGGGGTGCTCTCCTTTGGTGAACAGAGAAGCAGCTCAAATAACATGGCTTTAATCATCTTTGAATGTCAAATACTGTTTTATATGATTGTCTCAGGCATGATGCGTCAACAGGTGAAGATATGTAATCAATTCCCATGAATTCTATCCCAGGAAAGGCTGGTGAGGAGAAGAAGAAATAGGTGAAGACATGTAATGTCAGTCAAACAGGACCAAGGGTCTGTGGGGGCACACTGGACTACCTGTGTGAGTCTTAGGAGCAAATCTTCCATGTAGCAACAAATGAGATGAGATACTCTTATACACTCATTGCCCACAAAACAATGTGTCTTTGTCTTGCTTCTACCTCCAGGGTAGACTGCCTGCTTAGTTAAAGTGATGAATGATACCAAAGAAAAGTCTAACTCAGCAGGTTCAAGAGGATTTGTCTTAGAACTTTAACAAAACCCCGGCATACTCAAAAAGGGACATCAGTGGAAAAACGGAAGTATTATCCTGTAAACTTAACTACATCTTTCTTGTCAGAACTTAGGGTTGTAACTTGCTGTCCTTCCTCTGAGTGCCGCCAGGCCTCCCCATCCAGGGGACATGGTCAGAAAAGGGGCACCAGAGTTCGTGTGAGAGTCAGATCTCACTCTCCACTCAACGGTGGAGAATATCATGATCGTCGACTAGGTCTTGGTAGGGGTTTGAGGTTTAATGTCTATACTCTCCTTGGCTGGTGCCTTAGTTTGAGGAGGATCCCAGGATCCAGATCTGCCTGTCATAAAGTTCTTCTTGTAGGTTTCCAGGACCCTGTGGGTCCTAAGAGCATATATAGGGGGAGGAGGTCTTCCTCAATCATAGACATAGGGGAGGGGAGAAGGGGGGAAGTGGGAGGGAGGGAAGAATGGGAGGAAACAGGGGAAGGGCTAACAATCGAGATGTAATATGAATAAAATAATAAAATGGGAAAAAAAGAAAAAAAGATAGAAAGATAAGCAAGGTCCTTGAATTGTATATTATCTTCAGGAAAATTAAAATAAAGTTAAAAAAAGAAAAAAAAAAGAACTTAGGGTTGTAAAGCAGTTTGCAATACCATGATACTTCTTTTTCCTTCTCAGCAGCCTAAGGTCAGGAGGTGGCTGGTGTTTCTTACCATGTAATTTGATGTATCTGTGTGTGCCCCTAAAAACGGGTTAATGCCTGTGATACACAGATAGGTTCCCTGCAAGCATGGGACCAATATTATCTTTGAAACCAGTAACCAAACAGTTGTCAGCATTTGCTGAGCACTTCCTTCACTTCCAAATCTACTCTGTGCTGTCTTCCTGTTATTCAATTTAGTAAGTATATAAATTAAGAGTCTTGCCTGAGCCTCAGTTTACCACTTTTATACAGGGGAACTGAGGCTAAGTCATGCACAGTAGAGTACATTTCTAACCCAATTTTTTTGGTCCCCAAAGGTTTAATCTTTCCACCAGCCCCAATCTCTGCAGAGGGAAAGTGAGCCATTATTTCCTTTTTTTTTTTTTTTTTTTTTTTTTTTTTTCTTTTTTTTTTTTTTTTTTTTCTTTTTGAAGCTTGCTGTACTTTAATGTGAGATACCCAAGGCTAAGACACTGCACCTGACACTTATAAATAAAAATCCAATCAGTCATCAAAGGCTCCAGAGTGAACGGCATTTTCGTAACCTCCATGTTTATCATCTTTGCTTTCTGGGTGTAATTTTATCAGCTCATCAATGTGAAGAATGGTGATTGCAGCTTCCGTTGCAAACTTCAGGCTCTTCACTTTAACTATGGTTGGTTCAAACACCCCTGCTTGCTTGGTGTCTAGTGGTTTTCCGTTGATCCAATCAAGACCAATCCACTTTAGAGTTTTACGTTCTGGGATAACTTGAGCCTCATTGTGGAAAGCTCTGACCTTGACAACCAGGTTGGTAACTGCCAGTGTATTAGGAATAACAAGAAGAGACCTTGCAAA
Organism: Acomys russatus; assembly: GCF_903995435.1. Lineage (NCBI taxonomy): Eukaryota > Metazoa > Chordata > Mammalia > Rodentia > Muridae > Acomys > Acomys russatus. Next base: position 43,815,640 of record NC_067143.1, on the reverse strand, counting down.
TTTTGCAATTGCAAGTTGTTCCTGAGATCCCATACTGGTTGCATAGTTTTCAAGGTATATGGACAGGGCAGCTTCCACAACCCCTCCACCGGGGACCACAGACTTGGACTCCAGAACTCTCTTGATCATACAGAGAGCATCATGTAGAGAGCGCTCCATCTCATCACACATGAAATCATTTGGGGAGCCATTATTTCAATACCTCTTTTCAGCAAGCAAATTAAGACATGATTAGGTGAATTTACCACGCCAAATACCACCTAACAATTAACCATTTAACTTATTAGAACCCATTGTGGGCATCATTAATTCTCAATTATTAATGAAATCCTTTTTATTATCAAACACTGTTATGACTAGATATTTTAGTTCCGTGAATGAAACCTCATTAATTATTTATCAAAGACACAATTTAAGATGTACTTCAAAGATGAAAACCTGAGATTGTGTGGACATAATTGCCAACATTCTTTTTAATCTTTACAGTTTTTTTTCCCCCTTAAAACCTCCAACTTGATTTAATTAGTAAAGAGCTCTACAGTATTTTTCCAGTGTTTTAAGCCAATGGTTTTGCAAAGCCTTTTGTAGGGCTGAAGTCTTCACAGAGCATTGCTTCTCACTAGAAATCTAAGTGATAACTCAAAGGAATCCCTAAAAAGAATAGAAGCTGAGAGCTCCGGCTTCATGCAATAAGTGGTCCATGCAATGGTGTCAACAGTAATATCTACAGGTTGACTTTGCTCTTAGACTGAGCAAATAATCGACCTGAGATGAATTTAAACTGAATTCCCTCTTCAAACTCACACCGTGATGTCTGGTTTTGATACTGTGCCGTATTGTGGATAGCTTGCTTGATGTTTAGGCTTTTACATTTTCTGATGATGAATTAGTAAACAAAACCAGTAGACAGGAACTCAGGAGACTTGGTTTTATGTGTGTCACACTTGGGCCCGGAAACAACTCTGCAGATGCTTTAAAATTGAGGAGGGTCTCATTACAAAGCTCAAGATGATCTCAAACTGACAATCACCTTTCCTCAGCCTCCCAAATGCTGGGATTGCAGGTAGGCCCAACCACACTCATCTCTGTGGGCATCTTCCTTTGTGACAGTTTTCTGTTCCTTGGTTTTGAGCATGGTGAACTGGATCCTGTTTGCTGTACACAATTAGTATTTATACATCAAGGAAATAATGATAAGTGATTCTTCCCCTGAACTTGATATAAGATGTCAGTCGAACTGAAAGGCAGTTATGAAATTAAAAGAACCATTTATTAATCTCATGTTCTACCTGCCTGTCCCTGTGGCAAACACCTACATAGATTATATGTAATGCTTTGTGTGCCTTTATGAGAATAATACAATGCAGGTACCGCTACTGTTTTGATTTTATGGAACTTGATAATAACACATTTAAAACTTCAAACCTAGTCAAATTTCCGAAGGTATTCCATCAGAGACACATAATTTGCATTAACGCTACACCAATTAGTACTTAGACAGCTTTGAGCAAGCGCTTAATTTTTACTCAACATCAGAACCCTAATTTTCAAAACAAATAATAACATTTGCCTCGAAAAACTATTGCAGGTTATAAATAGAATCACATGTTCCTAGAATACTTTCATATGCTCACTAACAAATTCACATTCATCATTAAATTTAATTATAGCACTTAATTTTAGCAGCGGTACAGAGAAATGTGAAAGAATTTTCTTCCGCTATGATGAAAAGCAGCCTGTAAGGACTAGTTATGGTAGCTAGGGGTTATCTTTTTGTATAAATTACAACTTGTATTTGTACATGGGGATTTAGGAAAGATGACAGCTTCTGGATATATTTTTTTTGATCATAACATATGTAAAGAACTGTTAAGTATGCACCAATCCCATACACTTTGACTTACAATTTACAAAAAAAAAAAAAAAAAAAAAAAAAAGGCTGTTACAGCTTATGTTAGGCAAGATAATGGTGCCCCAACTAGCCACATTCTAAGTTCTCATATATGTAAATCTGAGACCTTACATAGCAGGAGTAACTTGCAGATACGTTTAGATTAGGGATACTTTTTGAAATGGTTTTGAGGTTACTTCGTTGGGCCTGATGTAATCACAAGGGTTCTTAGAAGAGTCAAGAAAGGACATAGGTGGACAGAAGCAGAGCCAGAGCGGAACTGCAAAATACTGTGTTTCAGGAAGAAGGTTAAAAGATTATCTCCTTCTGGCTGGAGAGGTAAGAAAACAGTCCAGCAAATAAGAAGTGTTGTAAGAGCTTTCTTTAGAAGCTAGAAAAGGCCATGGACCCAATTTCCTTCTGAACTTTTACACCTGATGTTAGCCCACTGTGGCTCACTTTGCATTCATAATTTTTATCCATAAGATAGTAAATCTGGGCTGTTTCAAGCCAGTGACTTGAAGGAACTTCCTACAACATCAATGTGTAACCAATAAAAGGACAGTGGGTAGTGCACAGTGAATAGGGTAATAGACCTGGTACCCAAATGAAAGGAAGGAAATAAAAACAGAAGGATTTATTTCGGTATCAAGCAGTGGCCCAGAGGGGATAATATAACTGGAGATCACAGGCAATCATTCTGTCCTCTCTGACAATGCAGCCAGCCAGCCATGGCTTTAAGGTATTAGCCATTCTATTGCTCTGTTATTAATTGTTCCTTGCATAATCTTTGGTTAATAATATGGCTGTTCAAGCCAACATTTCTGTGAGAAAGTCTGGCTGAATAGCCAAGGAAGCTTTCTCTTTTCTGGGGAGATTGAGCCCTTATCTCAGAAAATCACTAGCTTGAGATTTTGTGTTCTCCCCCCACCCCACTCACTTATTCAGTGAGGGGACATACAGCCATTGTCTTTGTCATGTACAGCACTATCGCCTTACAAATAAGACACACCTGCTACCTTGACAGTCTGATAACAGAATTGGGCTGAAGATTCACAAATAATGCAGTGTGATAAATGTTAAAATATAAGTCAATAATGATACCACGAAAATGCCAAGAAGCTCGGTAGTTTAATTTTGAGGTACTATGTGGAGGCTCTGAAGAGTGTGCAAACTCAGATTTAAAATATTGTTTTGGCATTTAGTCAGCGGACGGATCCTGATCCGTTTGGGATGTAGAGCCACACTGAATCCTTATTTTGCATCAAGTTTGGTAGTGGATGCTAAGAAGTGGTAGCTTAGGATGTTTGCTGGACCAGACGTCTTCATTTTTGACACTGACTTATCTCTATGTTCCTTGATTCTTCTGTCATTTTAAACTGAAAACAAAGAGAATCTTATCGTCAATATCTAGAAGATATTAATTTTTCATCTAGGAAAGAATTCAAAAGAACTCATGTGATCTTAAAATATTTCCTAAGACATAGAATGAATTAATTTCAATAAGTCTTTGTTTTTAAAAATTTCACAATCCCTGTAATAAAACTTGATAACTTTTATTGAAAACAACTATATTTTTTATCTAGCTACTTCAAGTAAAATTCGCCTCAAAGTGATTGGGAAAAGATAAAGGGCCTTAATATTTTACTGAGAAATGTGCAACTAATTTGGTTTATAAAACAATCTCGGATCTATAAATGTGAAGCATGATTAGATTATGCTTTTTCTATACTCGTTTATGCTGAGCACACAAAGTGACAATATTTGATGTCTGTTATGTAGACATAAATAGCCTATTCTCTATAGAGCAGCCAAAGAAACACTTTTCCAATGATAAATTACATCATCTTACTCCACTGTTCACAACGCTTCCCTGGCTTCTCATCTCATTATGAAAATACATCTTTATTTCAGCTTATAATATATATATATATATATATATATATATATATATATATATATATATATATATATATATATATATGGAAACTGATTGCCCACCCACCTTAACCTCCTCAGTATCACTCTAACCTCACTTTCCACTACACCAGAGATTGTTCAGTTGTCACACTGCCTATTATATATCCTTGGACTGTAGTAAACAAGGCTCAGCCACAGTCTTTGCAGTAACAGATGTGTTCACCAGGGTTATCTCCCCCAATGCATACATGGCAGGCACCGTTAATTCTTCTAGGATTTTGCTCCAACATCATCTTAGTAAACGTTCTTCTCTCGTCTTTCTACCCAATATAGTCTTGTGCGTTAGAGCTGACCATCACCACTTTTCTCTAGTATCCCTCTGTTTTGAAGCTCTGTAACTCTTACCAGATCCTGCATGATGGCTTTACACTTTTTGCCTGCCTATTTTCATAGGATTGTGAATGCTTTAAAGAAAAGAACTGGCTCTGTTTTATTCGCTGTTGTATCTTTAGTGGATTCATTTGTGCCTGACACAAAACAGATACTCAATCGACATTTTCTGTCAGCTAAATACTTACATATAGACTACATGTGATTCTATAAATTTGTTGTTATGCATCTTTTATTATATTTGCATAATGCCAAAAATTAGTAGAACTTTAAACACAGGCAGTTTGATTGGGGCTCATTTACTTTATTTTATTAATCCAACGATAGTTAGAAGTGGTGTCTGACATAAGGCAAAGCAGCCACTGTGCAAGTCCAAAAACATGTTTCTGTGTTGACAGTGAAAGGGAAGTCTAACATTTGATGTGTGATGGCCATGTGTCTGTTATCAAACTAGACTTGAACTTAAAAAAAAGTATTATTTAAAAATTCTCAAGATTCTATTCGCATAAAAGTGAAACTGAATTTACAAATAATATCTTGTCTAATCATGTTATCAATAAAATTTTTAAAAATTTGGAAATTCCTGAGAGTTTTGATTCCTAAGAAAGAAGATCAAAAGCTTATGGTCAATATGGGCTAAATATCCAGACTACATCTCAAAATAAAATAAAGTAAAATAATAAACAAAAAGCAGGGATGAAAACGTGCACTGAGAATGGTAGAAGACATCTCAAGCCTTAGGACATTCCTAAGAGTTTATGCTAAACAGGCACAAGAAGTGCCAGAGAACACAAAGGACAATCTGTGATGTCATTCCTATGACCCTAGACAACCCATCACATAAAAAGACAGCATCTGTTGTAGGAAAGAAAAATAAATGAGCACAATATTATCTGCTACAGAACCCCACCCCAGGCATCCCAACATCAAAGCATCCTCACTGTCCCATGTTCCAGGCTGATACCTGTGGAGGCAGCTCCCTGAACTGTTCTTGCACAAGGTGAGACCACATAAGCCAGGCTTCAAGGAACGCAAGGTTGATTCTATCCCTGGGCTTCAGCAGCCTGGGGCTTCCAATCCTCTCACCACTATGAAAAGTCAAGTTTCTGTTTATTTATTCAGCAGTAGGATACTTGATAGAAAATATCAAGAAAAAAAAATTTACTGATCACAGGTACAAATAAAATAAAATACCTAGGAATACATTTACCCAAGGAGGTGGGAGATTCTTACACAGAAAATTGTAGAATATTTGATAAAGGAAACTGGAAAAGATACAAGTAAATGGAAAACTATTCTATATTCACAGACTGGAAAAATTCTACTTTGAAAATGTTCTTTCTGCCAAAAACTGGTCTACAGATACAATGCAATTTCTTTCCAAATGAGTACCATAAACAAGCTCCCAAGAAAAGAGCAAAACTGAAAGACTCAAGCCTCCTGCCTTCAATGTATCCAGGGGAGGCCAGTGCAAGGAGTTGAAAGGTGGTACCAGCATGAACACAGGCACAGACTGGGGTAGCAGAGTAGGGAATCCAGAAATAAATCCACAGTTTCACAGCTTGACAACACTTGGAAAAGGTGCCAAGAACTCATAATGGGGAAAGAACTGTCTTCAGATGGTGTGGGAAATAGAGATATCAACTTGCAAAAGAATGACCTTCGACCCTTATCCTAAATCTTCTAGAAGACTCAATTCTGTGTGGATAAAGTCTTGGCTAAAGACCTAAAACTAGAATACTGCTTCAAGAAGAAACAAATAAAGCTTCGTGAAATATTTTTTGGTGGCCCTTTCTTATTTTATTAAAATATGACCCCAAAATGCCAGGCAAGGAAAGCAAAGCTATGCAAATGTAATCACACCACCCTAGCAGCATCCACACAAAAGGGAAACAATCAACACACTAAAGAGAAACCTACAGATAAAAAACAAAACAAACAACAACAAAAACCCACAAACATTATGCTGAGGACTTAATATCCAAAATCTATAAGGAACTATTATTTAGTATCAAGAAAAAAACTCCATTGTAAAAAAAAAAAAAAAAAAAAAAAAAGAGTAAAATACATGAGAAGGCATTTCTTGAAAGAAGACATACAAATGGCCAACAAATGTATAGACAATGTCAGAATTACTAATGCAAATTGAAGTCAGGATAAGGTAGCATTTCCTACCTTTTATAAATAGAAGGGCTGCCTCATCCAGGTGTTAGATGGGAGTAGGAAAAATTAACTACCTGAGTATACAGGGAGTGCAGGTTAGCAGCTTCCCAAATGAGGAGATGACAGACAGTTTGCTGCCTGAACAGTGTCCCAAAACTTTATAATGTTGGAGCATTATCTTCAGCCTTCTGGCCCAATATATCTGACAGATATTTTTGAGGCAGCAATTATTGAGGACTTGCTTGCCCTGTCTTGGTAGAGTTTGGCCATCGATGCTGCATCCAAGACTGCTCTTTTTAAGGCAGAATTTTGTCTGTAGTAGAATCGGGGACATTTTGATCAGTGGCTTCTTTGCCACATTTGAAGCCATCTCCATAAGGAGGCTCTTTGATGCCCATCATCCTCTGTGAGGTAGGCTGGGTGTTGCCAGGAGTTTGTTTGTTGTATTGTAAATGTAACTTTAAAATAATAAAAAAAATCTTTAAATACTATATTCTTTATGACTCTGAGGCTTTTGATGACCTTACCTAACAATTTTACCTTATCTTTCTATAGAATAATATCTATCTGTAACAGCTAGGATGTATATTCTTGTGGTAAAAATATACTAGTAGTTGATATGACCATGAGTTGATTTATATTCAGAATTTTAGACTCAGCAAGATAGGAAAGATGTTCTCTTCAAGGCTGACAAATACAAACAGCCAAAACATTGTGAATTTAACATGTATATAATTCCTGAGTGTTTTGTGGTTCTTCTTGCTTTAGGCAGTTAATTGTATATATGTGTAATAATACAAATGTACATGTAAAAATATTTAATAAAAATATTTAATGAAAACAGTAAAACAGCCTAAAACAAAAACAAACAACAACAAATCAAACAACTTCATAATCAGTTCCATCTACAAATTTCACTACTGAAGTGAGTTGGGCATGCCAAAAGCTCTCCAGACTGTCAGCATCAGCTTCACAGGGGCCCATCTCATGTGAGCATACATTTGACAGGGAAACAGCTCTGTTTCTGTCCCCCTCTTAAACTGCTGAGACTCCCTCCCCCAATTAAGTCACTCAGTGACAGCAGCAATTCTATTGGGCTCTTTCTTAGCACAGTCAAAAAGCAGAAAGATAACAAGGTAAAGCTGACTGCAGCATAAATCTCTGTAAGGAGCATCATTCTGTGGCTCTGGATCCAACCAGAAGCTATGAAATACAAGATGACACTGGACTGGATGCTGAAGTGAAAAATACCAACTCTGTTTCTTTGAGGCTCAGACGTTAGTACTCAGCCACATTTTATGTAACAGTCTGCTCCAAAGATGAGTAAAACAGAGGCTGCAGAACCTGGAGAGCCTCCTATCCACATTAAGCTAATTGAGTTGGAGACGTCCAATTCATCATCTTTGCAGCTCGATTTATAAACAGCTCACCCTGCCCCGGAGCAGAAAGGGAAATGTTATGAGCTAGCTATCCTCAAAATTTCAGACCTAGCGACTGAATCTGTCAATATCTTTAACGGTACAGAGAAAAGATGAATCTGATCCAAGTGCACCTCTGTGACCCAGATGAAAAAAATAAACATCTAGTGTTCACTTTATAACTGACATTTCTGTGAAGAGTCTTTTCACATATTGGAAATCCTCTGTGTCGGAAACCTGTGGAAACTGCACCATGATTTTAGCAGGTTGATGGGGGTAATTTGAAAGCAGTTCTCAATTGGGATGAGGCTTTTACTTAATGTAAAGAAAACAATCCTACAGAAGTTAAACTACAAATTTAGAGATACAGGCTCTCACATCTCCAGATTTACATCACCTGTAAAGGCTTAAGACACTAACTAATAAATAGAAAATTGCATGAAAGTCTTCACTTATCAGGAAAGTGGGACAGAGGGGAGGACATCCTATTGGGACTCTAGGTGAGAGAAGCATGGGAGAATGGTGAAATAGAAGGATCCAGAAGGTCCTATAAACTTATAAGAAGAACATTATGATGGGCAGATCTGGGCCCAGGGGTCCTGCTCAAACTACGGCACCAGCCAAGGACAATACGTGCAGTAAACTTCGAACCCCTACCCAGATCTAGCCAATGAACAGGAAGTTCTCCACAGTTGAGTGGAAAGTGGGGTCTGACTTTCACATGAACTCTGGTGTCCCATATTTGACCACGTCCCCTGGATGGGGAGGCCTGGTGGCACTCAAAAAAGGATAGCAAGCTACCAAGAAGAGACTTGATACCCTATGAGCATATACAGGGGGAGGAGGTCCTCCTCAGTCACAGTCATAGGGGAGGGGTGTAAGGGAAAAATGGGAGGGAGGGAGGATTGCGAGGATACAAGGGATGGGATAACCATTGAGATGTAATATGAATAAATTAATAAAATACATTAAAAAATAAAATAAAGTAAATTATGTATATTTTGATTAAAAAAAAAAAAGAAAGAAAATTGCACTGGAAACATGGAGAAAAAGGGAGCGTGCACTGAGAGAGGCTCTGCATTGCCAAGAGCCAATGCACCCGGGCCCTCTTCCCTGAACCCGCCCCAGCCTATTGCTCTTTGCTGTTAAGGTCTGCTGTAAAGCTGGACAAGCTCTGTACAGACAAAGAATTGGGGATGCAATTTTTTTCTGACATTTACAAAGTGTTTCTTTTAGAGAAGAGCGAAGAATTCCTTAACCAGGGTAAAAGTCCGAGCCAGAGAAATGAGAACTGTAAATTCTCAGGGATGAAAGGGAACTTGAAATTCATTCCATACAGATATTCTTAACCTCAGCCCTGGTTCCTAGAGTCCATAGATGGCTTTGTATGATCCAATTCTCCCTGAAATTATATGCAAATTGTTGGCATAGATTGTAAGCTTTATTTGACCAAAAGAACATAATTTTTAATTTCTCAAAGGGCTAATAACTTAAAAATAATAAAACCATAATTCTAAATACTATCACATACCAGTATCATCTATATAACAGTCTACTGAGTTTGCATGCTTGTTGACTTTTGTAGCCTTCCTCCCTTTCTCTCTTTGTCCTCCCCTCCTTCCTTCCCCTCCTTTCTTCCCTTGTTTTTGGTTTTCTATCCTTCTCCCCAGCCCATCTCTCTCTATGGGACAGAATCTCATGTATTCCAGGGTAGGCCTGACCCCCATTGGGTGCCTGAGGATGATCTTAGGCTTCTGATCCCCTTGCTTCCACTTGGAAAGATGTGGCAATATAGGTGCATGCCACCATTGAGGGGTCAAACCCAGGCCTTCATAAATGCTAGCAAATTAACAGCAGAGCTACTACACCCCTAACTCCCCAGTGAAAATGCTCTGCCTCCTTTATGACTATGAAGAGGAATTATAGGAAGCTTACTACCTAATGAGGCAAACCAGTCTCTCTTAGAAGAAAGTATTAAATTTTTCTTTTATAAATTTACTCATTGACTACCCTTGAGGCCTCCACCAAGCTCACAGTAATTGTATAGAATCCTTTTTTTTCTTCTTCTTCTTCTTCATATAATTTTGACACAAGACCTACCATGTTTACCTGAGCTGGCTATTCTTCAAGGACAACTTCATTCTTGCCTTTGATCTTCACATTTGGTCTGGCTTTAAACCCCTTCATAGCCTGTCTCTCCCTCTCCAGAAGAACTCTCATTTACTGCCGCTCTCCCTGAAGTGAGCTTCTCAGTTTCTAGTGCCGTACTCTGCAGCGGTGCAGAACCATCTGTCCTCCCTTTGTTCCTGATATGACAATTCCATTAGTGTGCCTCCCGTCTGATCACACTGATCTCTGAGAGTCGCACACACTGAAACTTTCCTTAACTCTTCCCTCTCTCACACGTTGCTGCTCCCTTCTCACTGGTCATTCGTAAGAGGGAAAACGAGCCAAAGAAAATAAAAGGAAAATGGAGTATAAAGAAATGGGATGTGGACTTTTAATTTAAAAGTAATTCCACACATTTTAAAAATACATGTCGTTAATTCCCTGATACACTCTTAAGCTGTTGGAGATTTTGGAATATATTGTCCCACACAATGTTTTAATGTTCAGTGTTCATCAAGACACACTTTAGTGGTGATATTGTTAAAACTCCGCAAGTTATTTAAAATGTTAAACGTGAAGCGAATATCTGCATCCACCCTCATTTTATACCTTTGCATTTGAGTTCATTTATCTGTAGACATGAAATAAATAGCTTTGCTTTCCTGCAAAAAAAAAAAAAAAAGAAATGGGATGTGGGGAAAGATGTTGGGATCTGATATAGATGTGAGGGGGACTTTAAGTGTAAGAAAATATGAACTGATAGGCAACAGCCTCCTTCAATGACTATTCTGTTTATTATTATATTCAGTGCACAAATGCAGAAATATGGGCTCAGGGGTGTCTAATTACTATTCAACTGGCACACTTACGTTTATGATACCAATCCTTCTCCATAATATCTCCTCCCACTCCACTACCCTGCACTGAAAAAGAAGTATATAAAAGAATTCACCATGTCAGCACTGCGCTGATGAGTATGTGTCCATTTAGTCACTCAGTAGCACCTATTTATCAGATTGCCTGCCATAGAGTTGAAGCACTTATGTTCCAATAACCATTATTCTACTTAATAATGGCCCCAAGCAACAAAAAGTAATGATGCTGACAAGCTTATTACAAAAAGCTGCTGTGGATTTGATAATGTATTTTGTAACAAGTATGTGATGTTTGCTCTATTTTATTAGTTGTTTTTGCTTCCTAATTATGCCTGATTTGTAAGTTAAACTTTATCATAAGCCAGTAAATATAGTACTGGGAAGTGTTGCTTCAGACATTCAGAGGGTTCTTTCAAAAACATTCCCCAGGAGTGTGTTGAGGGGACAGCAGCGCTTCAGCTACCAGTGCTTTTCAGAGAGAAATTAATACTCATTTTAGAAAAGCTATCTTAAAAGTTTTGTGTTGCTTATTAATAATTAAAAACTAGTCATATAAGTGTAAACATAGATCACAAACAAAACCATTTATTTATTTATTTATCTATTTATTTATTTATTTACTGTTTTTTTTGAAACAGGGTCTCTCTGTGTAGCCTTGACTGTCCTGGACTCACTTTGTAGACCAGGCTGTCCTCGAACTCACAGAGATCTGCCTGTCTCTGCCTCCCAAGTGCTGAGATTAAAGGCATGCAAAGCCATTTATTATTGAATAAATTCCTTCACATGCACTAGGAAGGGTTGAGAAAAGAAATCTCTGTAGTGCCAACCATGATGTTCAGTTATTATTTCAAGCTGACTGTCACAAGTGGCCTAACCTTCCTTATGTGTCCAATTGCTTATTGGCCATCAAGGCCCACATTGGGAGGCCATTTTCCTGAGTGTTTTGTATATACATGTACTTTATTATAAGTCCCTACTTAGGGGCATATTTAGTCATGCCCATGACATGACACATGTGTGCAGGCCAGAAAACAACTTTCAGGGGTCAGTTCTTTCCTTCCACCTGGAAATGGAACTCAATTAGTTTTTGCAACACTTTTATATGCTGGCTTGCTGGCCTATATGTAAACATGACTCTAATAAGCACCTCTTGAACATATTTGAAATGAGCTTACCTAACACTGGCAAGAAGCCCTAACACCCTCAAGTTTACCAAACTCATAGGTGACAAACCATGTTTCTTCAGAAAACTTTTGGCGAGTCAGCTAGACTGGGGACCACATCCTGGATGGCCACTTGTGTTAAATCAGCTTGCTACATACAGACAGGACCTTTTTCAGAGGAAACAAGTCATTTCCACTTTCCCTGTCAAGTATTTTTATATGATATATATGCATGTAATTTTCTATCTAAAATAATTTATTAATTCTTTGAGAATGTCACATAATGTAACTTGATTATATTCACTTCCATTGCTCCAAATTCTCTCTTGAACATACATTATGTGGGTTTTCTTCAAATAGTCCTTCAAAGGAAAGGAAAAATTGCCCTATGAAATGCTACTTGTACTCACTCAGTTTATATATTTATTTTATATAGCTTCTGAAGTAAATTCATCCCATTGCTGTTCCTAAAAGAATTTAGATTCTTTACAGAACAGGACTAAGCTCTTACTTGTCTTGTTGTTTCTCATTGTGTTTCATTGTTTCTCACATACATGGCAACTACTCTGTAAATGGATTTTAGGATCTACAGTTCTCCAAAGCCAACGTGGAAGTCACAGACTTATATCTAGGAATATAGAGCCTCTTGCTAGAAGAAGTAGGATGGGCCATTTGCATGATTCTGATTCTTACTGAAGTCTGAGAACCATGGGTTTACATAATGGAATCATTAATAATGTAGCCACCACAGACACCAAAAGGAGAATTCCCTGTAAAGAAACCCTGTTCAGGCTCTGCTAGTCTTTACCGATGTGTTTTTGAGAAATCCTTGAACTTCCTTCTCTGGGCATACTATTTTATTTTTGCTCTTTACCCTCATCACTTAGAGCTTGGGGAAGCTGGGCCAGCTCAGTGGCCTTCTGACATCCTTACTCTGCCTTACAGCAAGATACGGATCTGGCAACATGGTGGCACCAACGTGTGCATCTTTATGATTGATTCTGTTTCTGTTTTACTCTATTTACTCATTAGATTTATTTTGCAAGCATTTAAGGGTCAGAAGCCCTATGAACAATCTGATGTTAATTATTTCCATTGTCCCTCTGTCTTGAGATTATATGGCACTCATTAGCTGGTAATATACCAATCTAAAATTGAGAACTCTGTTGTCACACTAGCTGTATTTACACCCAGTATCTTTCAAGAATTAACTGTGAACACACAACAGCTTCCTAATGTTTGTATTCATTTTTCTCACCCAGAAAGGAGGAATAATAATACATATGTCTTTACAGCTCCTAGAGCTTCAAGAAGAGTATATTTCTTTATGCTTTAGTGAATTCTTATTTGGAATACTAAAAAGCCAGTTATATGCCCCCAATTCAATGGCTACACCTCATTTGACCTATGGAAAGTGTATGAGCTCTGGTAACACTTGTTGCAGATTTAGTCTAGCCCTATTATATACAAGAGCAGTGCTTCTTCACCTTCCTAATGCTGTGACTCTTAATAAAGGTTGTGGTGATCCTCAACCATAAAATTATTTTTGTTGCTACTTCATAACCGTAATTCTGCTACTGTTATGAATTGCAATGTAAATATTTGTATTTTCCAATGGTCTTAGGTAATTCCTATGAAAGGGTCATTTGATGCCCAAATGATCTAATATCTCTTTAAAATCATTTTATAACTATTATATAGATGAAAGAAGCAGGAGATTTGAGCACTATCCTCTATCTTTCAACAGCCATCATAAACCCATTGTGGGCTTTGTTCTACTGACATTTTTTTTCTCTTTCTTTCAGTGCGTCTGTGCACATGGATTCGGAGGCCAGGCAAGCTCAGGACTGCCACGAAACACTTCTCACTGTCTTAGACTTTACCAATCAGGTAGGTTGGCATTGAACAAACTCATGTTCTCATGCTTACAAGGCAGGTTCTTTAAGCACAGAGCCATCTCCCTAAACCCTATAGAGACCTCTTCAATTGTGAAGGACAACTATAGGTTTTATTCACCTTAGTTTTTTTCTTTATTTTCAACATCTGGCCTAAAGAATTAAGATAGTCAGGATAAACTGACACGACCCTTCCCAATTAAGGAAAATTAGGGCAAGGTAGGTTTCATTTGCCTAGAATCCCAAGTAGGAGCTTTTGTGTTCCGGTTCAGTACACATTTTTCCAGGCCACGTACCATCAGCCACCTCCTCTAACCAGGCCTGGGCAGAGAACAAAATGCATTACCACAAGTATGCAAAATTCTGCCAACCCCTTCTGGTGTCTTTATTAACTACATGCTTTCCTGTTTAGCCTCTCAGATCTCAGCTTCTTCCCAGAAGAACAGATGCTGGCAGAGTCCTCAGCTCAGCTTCTTCCACCATCTAGTGGCAAGAGACAGAAGTAAATAGGCTTTATACTTTCCAGAATTGCTAGTACTGTAAAATGACATGAAGCAGCCTAGCTTTTCTAATCATTGGCATTACCAAAAATACCACGACTAGAAAGTACGCAAAAGAACACTATATTTTAGCAGCTGAAGTGCGCGAACCCATGGCTTCTGGCGTCATGTACAGCTTTCGGTTGTTTTCAGTTTGTTTTTCCTTCTTATGATCAAAGTATTGATTATATACCAAGTTACTTTGGAAGTAGCTACTGCTTGGCCAACACAATCTAGGATGGAAGGTTATATTCTTGCACACAGAGTGCATGGCTACATCTGATGAGAATTTCTTAACCTTAGGGGGAAAAAAAAACCTGAAATGATCACTGTTCTCAGCAAACTGTGATGGGACTTGCTGCTTTCTGATCTCAGCAGGTCCCTGACTTCTTTCAAAGTCCTGGATGGTGAGAGTGGGTCCTGTGTCTCAGTCCTCTGTAGTTTCTCCTTTTTCTTATCAACTTACTCACACTAACAGCTTGTACTACAGGGAAGTTTTCTAGGTTTCTATTTCTGTATTAGACTCTTCATCTTTTCCCTCTGGTTTTGGGAAAGGGGAAAGCAGCGATCATATTCAAGGCTTCTCTCTTGCTGGACAAATGCTCTATTAGTTAGTTGCATAGGGAAGCAATTTGAATACATATACTTCCTCTACCCATTTCAGTAAAAATGAAAGCATTATATAATCCATAACTTTTTCTCTTCTACCTTCTCTATTTATAATATGTCTCAGAGTCCTGATAATATATTTTCAAAACAAACTTTCAAATTTATTGCATCTCCATGATCAGTGCTTCTACTTTGTCTCAGAGGTCTATGAGGTGCCCTTGATTCTGATCTCACTCCTTTCCAGTTTTTCTTCAACACTGCGACTCACATGAATAATTGTGTAATTTGCAAGTAGGACTATGTCATTCTCCATTATAAATTTTACAGTCATCCCTTATCACTTAGAAGGCAGAATCCAATCTCCACCAAAAGCCTTTCTTTGCCTCTTCTCCCCCACCCCTTGCTTTATGATATCCCTTGCAGTCACCCGACTCCCTGTAATTTGCAATTATCCTTTCCCTATTCAGGTACTTTCAGTTTTAAGAATCCTCAGATACTGTTATACAACTCCTGGAGATATGGATAATTTTGACCCTCTCTCTTTAGCTTCCACAAATCCTCTCTACAGTTCTTTCTCTGATAACATTCACCTCCTATCCAGCCCCAGAAAAAAAAAAAAAAAACAGTTAATTTTATGTATTGAGAGGATTCACCCTTTTTTTGTACTTCACCTCATACAACTTGACATAAAACATGTGTTAATCCCCAAACTTGTGAGTCTGACTGGTTCTTACATTTGTGATGTAAGAAAGCTGAAGGCAAGTTCTTTATAATTCAAGGCATAACATAGGAAACCATATACAGGAAGAAGTCAAAGTTGATTAAAAGAATGAACCAATTAATACACAAAAATATTTTTCTTAATGCATGGATTAATGGCATCCCTGAAACACTGACCATTTTCTCCAAAGTTACACACATTGAAAATGACAAATCTGGATTCCAATATGTATTTGTTTGACCTAAATACACATAGTGGCTCACATAACCATATTAAATTTGGAAGGAAAATAGTGAAACCTAAGATAAGTGGCATACCAGGTGCTGATATATATACAGAAATGAATACAACCAGCAACTACAACACAAGGTATAAATCCAGAAAATTTGCACCAAAATTTGTACCTTAGAATATTACTATACTATGAATTCATACAACTCAATCAATAACAAGACATCAATAGCAATAATGAATTCTTTCATTTTACTTTATTTCTTCTTGTAAAGAAGTTTTTACTAATTTATATTTTAATGTCAAAGAAATATATGAATGCATATATTTTCCACATATGAAGAGACTGAGGCTTATAAAATTAATACTTTCTACATCTTCATGTAACTAGGAAGTACAGGATGTGGTATTTGAATCTGGCTACTTTTGATTCCAGAAACAGAATGAAGCTTTATACCGTATTCTCCTATTGTTTGTGTTACCCAGTCTATGTGTCTATTATGTTTTTTTCCCAGGGCATGTTGGCCTAGCCAAGACATAATTTAATTCAGAAGAGGAAGTTCCATGAACAAATGCATTTAGGAAATGTTTTCCTCTAGCCATATCCCCATCTTAGATGTTACATTGCACATTATACTAAAAGCTCTGGGAGGCTGTATGCTAGATGAATAGATTTCGCCATCCAGATGTGTGGAAGCATTTTCATATACTGCTGATGAGATTTCACCAAACATACTAGTGAAGATGTTAGCCTAGTTTCACTGCAGATGCCAATGGTGAGCAAGAAGGAAGCAAAACTTCAATGCAAACCACAAACAACAAAATCTGGAAAACTAAAATGTAGAACAATACAAGGCATCTCAAAATGCTTACTAATAATGGATTCTATCAAAGACAGCACTCTATGTTGACCAGCAAATAGTACTTAGAATAACAGATTGAAGCCCGTTTCCAAATGATAACTGCACTAGAGACATTTGCTCTGTGTGCTACAGCCTTTGATGACCAATGGGCAGAGTCAGAGCTACAAGGCAGGCGCTGCAAAGAAAGAGGTCTCATGGTACCCTGAGCTAGTGCATTTCCATGAGCAAGCCCGGGCCACTCTAAGAAGAAAAGAGAAAAGCAAGGAATACTTGGCAGTTCCTCTGCCTGTAGTTATGTCTCCTTCCTTCAGATTTCAGTTACCTCTAGGATGCCCCAAGAGTCTACTGTTCACAGATTCTCCAGTATTTTCCCACAAGTGTTCAATCAGTGTCCTGTCTTACAAACAAATAGCTCTCACTGAACTCACTAACCCACATTCTGGCCAAGCTTTCCAGAATTCTTCCTTCTAGTCTCAACAAAAACTGAAAGGAATACCAGTTGTCTAACTAATACAATTTCCACCAACTTATAAAAGATAGCTTTAATTTCCATAGTCAATGACCACTGATTCTCAGATGACTATTAGGAATTTTAATATACCCTAGAAAACGCCATCAATTGTAATGACAAGATACCACAGATTTTAGGATACAGCCAGATTTCCAACATACTGATATATGAGACATCATGGGATTTAGGGCAATGAAATTCTGTGTTAGTATCAGTGAACATTAGATAATGGAAAATGGAACAGAAACTAACCCTTTATCCATCACTTGTTTACTAATAAACACTGTATAAAAGACTAACATGGAATTAAAAGTGAGCTTCCCAGGGAAGTGACAAGTGCACTTCAATCTACACTCTTCATCTCTCCATAACCGAATGCATAGAGTTGACCCTCAGTTTACACTTTCGTCTTTTCAGACATAATCTGAAAAGAAAACTCCTTATGTTTTATTTTAGGCAAGTTTTTGTGTGTGTGTGTGTGTGGTTATGGGCTGGTTTTTTTCTAATGGAACATTCTAGATAGTATCTGAAGGGAAAAGATCCCCATCTTGTGTCAAGAAAAACAAATTCCCTTAATCTAATAGCCAAATTTCGCATCTCTTTCCAACACCATACTTCACACTGGCCCAGGCACTTTAATGAAAACTAGTTAAGCAAGCTCATTTATCCCGCCGGCAGCAGGTACTCTCCGAAGACAAGAATCTTAGGACCAAGGCATTAGGTTATAGAAGAAGGCGAGAAATGATATAAAACTTGAAATGCTGAAGTTATTCAGCCAGTGATTCAGAGCCTGCCTGCTCAGTGTGACATTTAAACTGTTGCCAGGCAATCTCATGCACTGTTTCTGACATGCCACAAGCAAATTCCTAATTAATACCAGTAGAACTGCCTGGTTTGCTAAGGAGACTTCTCTGATTGGGCACGGTGCCTTCTTCTTCTTTCCTCTTCATAGTTTGACCCAGGAACACTAGACAGATGAAGAGAGGCAACAATGTAGGAAACATGGCAGTTCTAATTTGGAATTTGTACCTGCTTAGCATTTCCAGATTTTAGGAGGGTTCCTGTGTGTGAAAACAACACACCAGTGTTTAATCACAGCAGGATTTCCAAACACTAGCCCTTTGATAATAGAGCAGATTCTTACCTACCTTGCTGAGGACATTCATCCTGGACCTCTGGAAATGCTTGCACTTGAACTTGACATGCCTGGCTATGACAGAGTTACTCATACTGGCAGGTGAGACCTTTGAGTGCCTCTCCTCCCAAATGTCTTCATTAGCTTAACTCAATGGTCTCAATCAGTCATGGCAGGGCTATTACACCACTGGTACACCCTATAAACACGGCTGATTGTCTTAAGACCTAGCCGACGAACAGGATATTCTCCACCATTGAGTGGAGAGTGAGATTTGACTCTCACACGAACTCTGGTGCCCCTTTTCTGACTATGTCCCCTGGATGGGGAAGCCTGGTGGCACTCAGAGGAAGGATAGCAAGTTACCAAGAAGAGACTCAATACTCTAAGAGCATATATAGGGGGAGGAGGTCTCCCTCAATCACAGACATAGGGGAGGGGAGAAGGGGGGAAGTGGGAGGGAGGGAGGAATGGAAGGAAACGGGAAGGGCTAACAATCGAGATGTAATATGAATAAATTAATAAAAAAAGTGTTTAATATAACATCCTTAAGACCCTCCAGGTAAATAAATACTGGCCTCACTGGGCTTCAGAATAAGATCCCTGGGTGAACTGATCTTTCTAGTTCAAAATATCTTGGAGGCTACCCATTCTGAACTCTTAGCACCAACCAGGGGAGAAAAACCTTTTCTACCCTTGGCATTTCATATGAGAGGTTTATTATTCATACATACTACCTTAAAATCTGGCATGTGGTAACTTTAGTAAGAATTATCACTATGGTACATTCATGAAAACTAATAAAACTAGAACAGAATACACAAGAACTTATAAGGTAAATGAATGGAATAGAAAACACAAGCTAAAACCATTGAACTTGGGCTGGTGACACAGCTCAGTGGTTAAAAGTGCTGGTTATGCAAGCCTGGCGACCTGACTTTGATCCTTAGAATACAGATGAAGGTGAAAGGAGAGAAACTTCCCAGATCTACACACACACACACACACACACACACACACACACACACACACACACACACGTAATCCACACTCTCCACATTCACATATAGTAATAACAATTAAAATTTATAAACAAACAACTGAAATTATCTATATCTATAGTGGAATATCTATAATGGAAAAAATAAAGGATCAACAGAAAAAAATACATACAAAAGAACACACACACACAGACAGACATGATGGATCTACTCTATAGAAAAAGCAAACTTTTAAGCTTTTCACCAGCTCAAATAGATATTTTCCAAATTAAGTGGTGACTGGTGCAACAGAGGAGACTAAAAATCATCCAAACCACACAAGCTTACTGGACCTTTTTCTCATCCATGTTGTATGTTCTGCAGGCAATGACATAATTTAAGGAT
Organism: Acomys russatus; assembly: GCF_903995435.1. Taxonomy (NCBI): domain Eukaryota; kingdom Metazoa; phylum Chordata; class Mammalia; order Rodentia; family Muridae; genus Acomys; species Acomys russatus. The sequence continues at coordinate 43,795,822 of NC_067143.1, read as the reverse complement.
GCACAGTTATTATTACTCAGTGCATTTTTTTTCCTACGGTAACCAGGATAGCTTTGTTTTGATTACTGCATAGTGTCAACTCTTAAGAACTATACTTTAGCATTGATTAAAGAGGAAAAGAGGAGACACTGAGAAGAAAGAATGACAAGTTGGGGGAAAGAAAAAAAAGAGAGGCTTAATGGATTTACTGTCATTGTTCTATAGGTGTATGTGACGGGTGGGGGCATATGCGCCATGGTGTCTGTGTGGAGGTCAGAGGACAGCTTCTTTTGTATGTCTTCAACTTCCACCTTGTTTGAGATCTGCCCTTTTTTTTCTTTGCTGTTGCATATGCCTAGTAAGCAGGCCCGTAACCTCCCAGGAATTCTCTTGGTACCCCATGTCACCACAGAAAGTACATCTGGCGTTATGTGAATTCTGGGAATGCAAACACATTTTGTATGGCAAGTGCTTTACTCAGCCATTTTTTTCCCATCTCTTCCATGGAGTTTCCTACAGGAAGTTATTCAATCAGTTAGGAACAATAAATCTAATACAAATACTCAGTGCAATGCAGTCACTCAATCCCACCCTAGCTCAATTTATAGGTGTATAGAGCTGGGATCAGTACTTGCTTACAGAGGTGAAAGGTGCCCCAAAGACACCGAGTATCCTTCTGAACACAAAGCAGTACCCTGGATTGTTAGAGTCAGAGAGAAACTTAAGGACAGTTGTGGTTACTCTTCTGCTGAAAAAAAAAAAACATGCAGAATTCTTTCTATAAAACCACTGCTGGACCTTCATTTGGGACTTGAGATTTCTCAGGACAAGAAGAAGGAGGCTACACCTGTCTGGAGCAGTTCAGTTGGATCTATAGTCTCACAATGACCACAGTCAACCATCACTGTCAGGAGTGCACATGGAGCAGCTCTCAATGATAAAATGTCATGTTTCCCCCACAACAGTTCTTGATGTGGAACAGTAAAGTCCTGCTCCCAACCCTAACTTTTCTTCTCTTCAAGGTCACATACTAATTTCTATTTGTCAACATCTGATGAAACTAGAGAGATGCACAACACACACCAAGGTCACGATTTTGCATGTTACCTCATATTTGATGAGATTTGACAATGAACCCCATAGTTTCACTTACACTAGTCATAGCTGCAGCCAGTTTAGTTGATAACAGATGCTTCAGGATAGTAAGAAATGAGAAACTTATCAAAAGTCGGAACTGTGCTGAGCATATAATTTAGTGGTTTTTAATATTTTCTGGGAGTTATATGAACAATAGTACATGAAGTGAACATAATTAAAGAAAGAGAAGGATGCATTAAATGGAGAGGGAGAGGTTTGAGGAAGGAGAGAGAAGAAGAAAACACCTGTAATTATATTTACTTTCAAAAGTAGTTAAGAATAAAAATTTTAAATTTGTGTTTGTGTATATACGCATGTATTTGTGTGTATGTGTGAGTGTGTGTGTGTGTGTGTGTGTGTGTGTGTGTGTGTGTGTGTGAACATAGGTATGTGTACTTGAAAGTCAGAGGACAACCTGGAATGTCAATTCTTTCCTTTTACCCAAGTCACTGGACCCCACCTCCCATTTTCTAGTAAGGAGACCAAGACTGCCTTGTGCTGTGTGTGGAGCTTGTGAGTTCTGGAAATTTGAACTTAGGGCATCATACTTACAAGCAACTTCTCATTCTTTAGGGAAGTGATTCTTAACCTTCCTAATGTTGCGGTCCTTTAGGATAGTTCCACATATTGTAGTGACACCCAAACATAAAATTATTTTTGCTGCTATTTCATAACTGTAATTTTGTTATGGTTATGAATCATAATGTAAATATCTGTGTTTTATGATGGTCGTAGAGGACCTCAGTGGAAGTATTGTTGATCCCCAGTGGGCTCAGGATAAGAACCAGGGGTCTAGTGCAAATTTTATAGTTAAGCCTTTACTTGTAATTTTTTGGTACAGAGACACGGAACTGCTGCATAAACCAGTGGTCTGGATAATAACACAAACCTTGATAGCAGTGGAGGGATTTAATCAGCATGTTTCTTTTTAAAAATTAATGAGTTTTTAGAAACTTTTTATCAAAAAGCACAAAATCAAGTAGCATCACGCTAGTAGATAAAACAGCAACCAAGGAGTACAGAAGAAAATATTATTCTTATTGAATTGTCCCTTCTAGAAACACCATTGATCAAAAATTGTATATAATTAAAAATTAAAAGTTAAAAAATGTTGGTGAAAGTAGGACACCAAATAGAAAGAGACCTTGGAAAGCACTTTCCCTGAAGTAAACTTGAGGTGTTGATGAGCCAACTCACACATTTTCCAGACAGCGGGGCAATCATTAGGTGTGATTAGGATATATTTACTTCCTTTGTTTCATCTGTGACTAGGCATGCCAGTGGGGAGGGTGGGGGCAGAAGGAGAGTTGAGCAAAGTGTGGTGTGCCACTGTGATTTTCTATTCACTTAATAACACATGGTTTGTTTTCCCTGTCTTTTCATTCTTGAATCTTTTCTTAGACCCTTTTCAACAACTAAAAGAATTTTTCCAGACATTCAAACAATGGCAATAAAAATATTTCCCAGAAACACCAGGTTGGGCTCCAAACCTCAGAAAACATCTTTACAACCAGTGACCACAACTATTTTCAAAAGCCTCATTTAATCAGGCCCACAAGAATGCCTTTCACAATCAGAAGTGACAACAATCACCAGCTATAAAGTAAAAAGAGCAATCTGACCGACCTTCAGAGGAGAGATGTGAGACTGTAGGACATATCCGTGGACATTTTCTATTTGAGAGAGGTTCTTTTCAGACACATGCACCAGTTCTGGACCTCTTACTTCATGAGTTAGCCGAGGCAAGGAATGATCATGTGGACCGTCCTCATCTTGGTATCGATACTTCTAGGAACAAAGAAGAGAGGGGGAAAGATGCATCAGTGTTGGCAAGGAGGGCAGACAGTTTGGACTTAGCAGGCCATACTGCATGACTACTGTTGGCTTTGCCAAATATTTGGCTACAAACCCTTCCAATGGTCACTGTAAACAAGGTATCAAGGAAAACAGTATCGATATTAACCAAAGCTTAACCTTTTTTGTGTCTTGACAATATACTCATATTTCTGAGACAAAGAGAAACTGGTAATAAATAAGTCCAAGAAAATTTATTTAAATGAGAGGATATATTCCTCAAAATAACCAGAGTAGTAGCTACATAGGTGCTAATACATACAGTTCAGTCATGGGTAGAGAAAAAAGTATGGAGCAAGACATTAGAACTCTGATATATCTGGTTCATTCACTTAATTTTGCTTCAGGATCTGTCAAAAGTTTAAATTTCCCCTGATAATGAAGAAAAATTTCCACCCACAATATTTCTATAAGTTTGAAAGGAATGATAATTGTTCTTTCTTTAGTTCAACTGCTATGAAGAACATTGATTTGGGTTTGCTGCATTCTAAGACAAAATATTATAATTTCTAGGAATTAAGCTAGTTTTTAAAGAACTTCAAAAGTCATGTCAAAGAGCCAGCTCAGATGATTCTGGAGGCCAAGAGGTGACACTCAGCTCTCTGTTGTTTCCTTTCCTTCTTCCTCAACCAATTCTCTGCATCCTCACAACCAGAAGAGAAACCTCTCTCAGAGGCCATTGCTAGAGATTTCCATACAGATCCCAGTCAGTTTCTCCGAGTTTCCAGGGCCTGGAATCCTATCTCCTGATCTCATCCTGTCCGTCTCCTTCAGATCTATCCCTTTGGTGAAGCACACTATTTCAGAGTTTTGGCCATGGAGGAAAAGAGAAGGAAATCATTCTATGTCTGACTCTCAACCCAACTCACCCACTGTTTGCTATCCTTGATTGGTCTGTGTGTCCTACGCATTACACACCCACCCTGGGATCAGGACCCAGAAATGATCACAGGTGTCTTCTCTAGTTTCTCGCTACATCAGATCCATTCCCAGTGACACTCTGTTTTTACACCAGGTCACTAAAAATCTAACTTCTTCTAGCCATATTTTCACTTATATTTGAGATGAAACATACGCTTCCTTGGACATTAGTTTTCAGTGAGACTTAATTTGACAAGAACAAGAACCACCCCAGGTTAAGAAATTCACTTTATTATCCAATCTCAGAAGCTGACTATCAGTATATGCATTTCTGTAGATTTTTATACTGCCCAATGCAGTATTAATCTTAAAGTAAAAAAAAAAAAAAAAAAAAAAAGTAAAAGTGCTATAATTATATTCAAAAACAGACTCATATTCTGCTTCCATTACTGTCATTCTGAGATACTCCATTTTGCCTGTCAGTGGAGGTAAGATTCTTTTTCAAGGATAACTAGAAAGTGGTTGGGTACGGGAGTCTTTCTAGGTAACTCAACCAAGAATCTACTTTCTACTATCTACAGTCAAATGTCTATCCACATAAGGAGATGAATCTAACTTGGGTGATTCAGTCAGGAGCCTGATAGAAAAACATCACTGTGACTACACACTGGGATGAGGCTTGAACATTTCTTCAAAACTATAAATACTGTAATTCTGTTTTTTAATGCTGTGGATAATTTGAAAGGCAAGATCCCTCAGAAGCCTGAGCTAACATTTCACATTTATCTTAATCGGTTATGTTTTCGCTGGGAGAAGACAAAGCCCATCCCTAGGCCTGGTTTTATTTCTTAGGCTTAGACCATATCCACCCTACATCTGCTCCTCCTTTCAGTTCCTTCTGACGGAGGCTCTGTCACAACCACCACAGCCAGAAAGTAGGGACTAGTTAGACACTATCTCCTCTTTCACCCCCTACCTTTATGCTGTGTTAGTGTTTCCAATTTTCTATCAATCTGTGTTAATTTTCATGTTTGAAATCAATTCAGCAGTGCTCAACATCATATCTCAAGCCCTTTAGACAAGTACCTACCTATTGAGTATTTTCAACAAGTGATTACTGAATGAAATTCTACATGCCTTTTGAGGAACTAGAGGGAATGCATAGGTTTTAGCTAGTGCAGACCCAGAAATATTTTGCCTTCTATTTGTAACTTCTTTCATTATAAAGCATCATAAAGGCAGGCTTAAGGAATATCACAACTATATAGTTACTCAACACATAACAAAGGGCATCAGATGCTTAAATATAATGTACTGTCCTCATCAGTCATTTCTACATTTGCTGTTGAGACTAGAAATTGAAAAATTGCAGCTCTGTAGCATAAAATGATACAAGACTTTAATTGAATTATACATAGTGTACATAGGAACAGTTAAGCCATTGCACACAGTGATGATGTAAATCAAGTTCCATGTAAGCAAAAATGGATCAGAATCAACTTTGCCTAAAGCTTCCCAGTATAATGTGGGATCTCAAATGATATACAAGTCAAATGAATATTGTGTACAAAGCACAAGGCATTCAACAATCACAAGTTCAAGACCAGCCTGAATGACATGGTGACCTGGACATAAGGAAGAAAATAAACCACATTCGTAGCAGAAATTTATCACAAGAAAAGGAAGTAACAAGGAAATCTTGGTGACCTGTGGAAACTCATAGTAAAATCTTCCCAAAGTTCATGTCCACTTGTGTCGTGGAAATATATATCCTTTGGCTGATAAAAGATTCCTCTTTCTGGCGTATTTAAGAGTTACCTAAACAATTCTGTTGTGGCCACACCTTTATAGGGTCAGGCTTAAGGCTGTAGAAAATTCTGAGTCATGTTAGTCATATGTCATTCTACAGATCCTTGACTAGTTTCTATTGCCACTGAGGCTCTTTGGGGGGGGGCTTTGTGGTGGTGGCAAAGAAGTGGGGCTATTAGCAAAGGCTTCTGCTTTGAAATTTCTTCATTGCTCTTCTCCCTTCCTTGTCCAAGTATGATCTATTAGAGAAAACTCTGATTGAAACCAAGCCAACCAAAACATCAAACAAAAACCCTTACCCTTTGCCAACAAACATTTCTTATTTTATTTTTAATGAAAGTAGAGGCAATAGTAATGCTACTTTTCTATGCCATCTTTTCTATGTCAATTTTATTTGGGGCATTTTTTTTTTCTGTCTTCAGGACTCCTTTTCCGAGATTTTAAGCTAAAACTTTTCATCAACACTGGATTCCAACATGTCAGCCTTTTATATCTCCAATAATCAGATTCGGTATCACGATCTTAGACGCATTTCCATGACCGTTTGAATGTCAAGCTTTCCCCTTTGTGCACCCTCACAAAATGCTGCACTGATTCTAATCAGTGAATAACAGCTACACTGTAATTGCTTGCCCATGTATCTACAATCTATGATTGCCTGGAGATCACAGGTGGAAACGCATTTATCTCTGACACTTCAGGGCCTCTATGACACGAAGTGAGAGAGCATTATCTGTGCGATTTAGAGAATTAACTTTAAAATTATCTGATCAGTGTTATAGTCTATCTAATCAGAAAGCCCACCAAAGCAGAACATGCATGAAAATAGCTTCATCTTTTTTTTTTTTTTTTTAAATCTACTCCTGGCTCTCACATGAATGGATTAGAATTAAGAAGTCTTGCCAGAGCCTGTTTAGGACATTCTATTGATCTTAGTGTGTTAGTCAGAACCATCCAGAAGTGCCCAGAATTCAGAGGAACACAGCATGCTTGTTCCAGCACAGGAGGTTCTCTAGCAGATTGGAAGGTGGTACTGTGCTGACAGAGTAGAACAGAGCTGATACAGACGTCAGAAGTCTGCCAAGTTCTCATAGATAAAAATCTATCTTTTGTTGAACAAAAGGTACTCTACTCCCCCTTTCCCGCTTGCAGCATGGGTTACCACAAGACAGAGAGAAAGGAGAAAAATATGAAGACGTAAATAGAGGGGCAGGAGGGGAGGAAGATGAAAGGGGTGGAGAGTGGTATAAAGCTAAAGCTAAGGAAAGCCAGAACACTGGGCACCTGTGAGCTCTTGGTAATATCGTGGCATCTTACAACTAAAAGATACAACCTGAAAACACTGCAAAGAATATGAAAGAGGTTTCTTACTTAAGCCTTAAAGCTATGCTATCAAGAAGGTACAAGATTACAAAATAATATCTCTACACCAGCCAAATACGTATGATTTGCTCAAAGTTGCTTCTGTTAATTGTATTGACAAAGTGTTCTGTGCATTAAACTCCATCTCTTCTGTCAGCTAAGCCCTCCACGGGCTGAATCCAAACCTTTACTTTTATTTCCCATGATGTTCACTCTGAACACTACATAGTTGACTAAGGGACTTTGCAGAGAGAAAACTTCTTTGAAAAAGAAGTCTTTTGCAAGCAGGAAAAACCTATTTCAGGAGAAGTGTAGAGTCAGTAAGAATATGAAATAAATAACAACTCTGCAAAGGAAGTGATGATTCCTAGGAAATATGTGAATACAACTCAGAACACAGAAAATAACCAACTAGAAGGAGGAGGCTGCCTCAAAAAACAAGCTACGGAAAAGGAAGGACTTTCATTTCCTCTCTAAAAGAGTTTACCACCATCGAGCAGAACTGCTAGTCATCTTTTTATGTTACGGAACATACCATTTGTATAGTTCAATAATTATTTTAGACGTTTTACTTATTTGGGACCTGTGCATATAGAGCTGACACTTTCCAGTTCCTTTCCATTTTTCTCAGCCAACCTGTGACCTGTGTCCATGCCTGTGCTGCAGCCTTCCCAACTCACTGTATTTCAGGAAGAAACAAGTGGATAAAGAGGCAAGGAAGGAAGAGAGAAAGGAGTGGATTTAGAAAAGGAGGTAAACACAACAAGAAAAAAAAAAAGAGAGAGAGAGAGAAGATGAAGAATCCTCAACTCAGGGAGTGAAGGGGTCAGATCACTGATTCTTTTCTGTATGTTCACTTCATGAATGGAAAAATAAATTCTGGAATGTCATTCTGACCAGAGCAGCGTTCTCTGTCTTCTCAGATGTGGTGAGAAAAGAAGGAATATGGGAAGAGAAAAGGCAGGATAGATGTGACATAATTTTCACTGCTTCTTTCCTGAGTCTTTATCCTCTGACACACTGGCCCTTGCTTTATAAGCTTTCAGGGGACACTGAAAGACTGACACTTTTAAAATTTGGCATTCATTTTTAAAAAATTATTTTCTTAATGTTTTCCTGCCTGTCATGTCTGTGGAACAAGGACCCTAGTTGTTTTGTTAATCCCTGACTGCTAGTACCTGATATGTGCTAGGTCCTCGCTAAAAGTCCAGTGAATTTTCTCTGGCCCAATCTTTAATTCAAAGACCAAAAAGACACACACACACACACACACACACACACACACACACACACACACACACACACACACACAGTCTCTGTCTGTCTGTCTCTGTGTCTCTGTGTCTCTGTGTCTCTGGCTGTCTCTGTCACTCTGTCTCTCTCTGTGTCTCTGTCTCTGTCTCTCTCTCTCACCCACAGACAGCCAAACAGCTAACCCAGTGAACACTTGCAAGAAGAACTTTTATCAGACTTGGAGTAGGATATAAGCAAGATCACCAATGTGAGAGATGAACCAGGCGCTTCGTTAAAAAAATTTTCAGACAAATTTCACAACTAAAAGGAAATGCTTTCCTGCTTTTTGCCACAAAGAACAGGACAAGCCAGGATGTTAATTAAATTACAAATCAGCTGTCTGCTTGCAGCTGCCAGAGCTTTGTGTGCTTCCAAGCAACGTCAGATATTTTAAACCCTCTGTAATTACCTACAATGGAGAAGCTGCCAGGAAGGCTGCCTTCATGAATAGTTAATGGCTCTCAAGATTCTTTTTAAAGCACTGATGATTTAAATAATCAAGAGAGACCCTACTGTTACTCTGGACTGCCCTCCATCTGTCCACAGAAGATTCTGGAAGCCCAGTCAGGAGTGCAGCTTTTTTTCCGAGCTGGATCCATATTAGAGAGAAGCCAGATTCATCCATTGAGTAACCCAAGAGTTAAAGGGACCTGGGTTCTTTTAATATGTCAAAATGGAACACCAAACTGAGACATGGAAAACTAATGGGTGTGGTGTTGTGAAATAACTTTACATAAGGTGGTATATACAATCTGGGTGATTTTTTTTTTCAAGAATAAGAGTATTTTTAAACTTTTCTCAGGCAGTTCTCAAAACAGGACAAAGAAGATGCAGTCATTCTGATTTCCAAGTGAGAAGGAAAGAGGCTCAGAGAATCTTCAAAATATTGAATACACTGTGAAGATGTGTTTCAAGGAAGCCATTGCCAGACTGCAAGCTGCAGCCCAATGTAGTTGGAGAAATGTCTGTTCTAGCTATGGAAATAGGAGTCCAAACTTCCATCATCACACTTTCTACCTGTATCTCTGAACTCCGAGCTTCATCTGACTGCAGTTACATGTGAAAAGAACAGGATTTATTTTATAAATATAGACGCATTTCAAAAGACACTGCATTCCTAGTGCATATTAAGTCCCTCCTTTCATGTAGTCACAAGGTCTTTGCAGCTTCATTATTAGAGAAAAACAAACAAAAAAAGAGTAGCCTTCAAAAGTGAACTTTTCACACAGCTATTTCTTTCAGCAGGATGAAGATAGACTGTAAACAATTACCTGGATTCTCCAAATAGATCTCTCACCATTCCAGTTGTGGGGTCATTGAACTGAGGTAACCCTAAGACCCCAGCAGTGGCTAACAATCATGTTTGAAAGACATAACTTGGCTAACTCCTAATCTATTACCTACCACAGGATACTGAGAATTGGTTAAATAAACTCTGAGCCTTTTGGCATCCTCGCTGAGAGAGTAGAAGCATTCCTATATCACTGGGATTTTGAGAGGGACAACTGATGTAATACATGGAAAGACAAGCCTGTACTCTTGTATATAATCAGTGAGGGGCCTAATTTTTTTCTCGGATTTTGATGCTTTCGCTGATTTGTAGTGATTTTAAAAGTGGTAGAAACTAGGGAAATAGTTTTGTCCTTTGCTTCTCAGTATCTTAATCTGCTTCCATGTATCTGTGACACAGCCTCTCTCAATACTTGTAAACACACAGATTGACTGGGCACGTACGAAGTGCCAGGTACCATAGTAATGTGTTAGGAAGATAACATTACATAAGACACTGGGATTGTTGCCTGGTGCTTTCTGGGGTATAGGATTTTAAAGACAGAAAAATGGTAACACACAAGGAGGGTACTGAGAGAGCTCCCTGTTTTTCTTGCCCTGAATTAGAGCAACAAGAAAAGGACAGCTCATAGGTAAAGTCATCTCAATCAGGGATCCTCTAAGCTCAGCAGGTCACATATAGTGAGGAGCAAGCTCATGTAAGTATGCTAAAACACACCGAAGAACATATAAGGAAGGACAAAAGTCTGGAGTGCTAAACTGTAATAGGCTCATAGTGGCTACTTCAAGGTGATTGCTAATGACATACATTGAACTGTGTTTCTTGCAGAAATTAAAATAATTAACAGAACAGAACATTTACACATGATCAAGTATTGCTGTTGAAGAAAAGAAGATCAGGTGTATTTTGTAGCAAGGGAAAATGCTCTGGTCTTAGGAAATCTTCATTCAAGCTCATTTGAGTTAATTTTGGGAGCTGGACAAAGGGGAGAGGCCAGGGAAGTCATTGCTAGCTGAGAAATGGAGGAAGAAGGTGCCCAGAATAGAGTTGCTATGAGGATCAACTTTGGAGTCAAGTGGTTGCAATACTAAGAAATCAAAGCGATGACTTTAGAAAGAACCCAGCAATTAGTTTGTCCATTTGAAGCAAAACTTCAAATACTATCTGAGTAATACTCTGGCTCACTGCTGCTGGATCCATTGGAGGACAATAAGATCCCGTGGGCAGTCTGTCTGACTCAACCCACCAGCTGTGAGTCTGCAGCATCAGTGAGAGTCACTCACCATGGAAGAGAGACTCCAACACTGCCCCAAAGCTTTGGAGCCCACAAAAAGAGGAAATGTTCACTTCAGAAATATGTGTAATCAAGTGATGGTTATTGCCTGTGCCTCAATGTCCTGGGGTTCAATTCTGTTTCTTCTACTGACAAGCAATGTGGCTTCAGGCAGCTAAGGAAGCTCTCTGAAGCTCATTCATGCTTTATAAAAAATAAAATCAGACTAATGGGACATGACAGTTGTTGCTATGGGAAACTAATGAGATAATACAAATAAATGTTTTGTAGCCTAGCACTGTGTCATGTGAGGTCATTTCTATACAAGCTTGTATTACACAGTGATCATATGGCTTCCTGTATACTGTCTTCTCTGTCCCTCTCTGATGTCCCCCTAGTTTCATTTATACTACACATATATGACTTTGTACATGTATATAAAATATTGTAACAATAAATGAGAAATGAGATGGGTTTTGTCTGAGAGTGACACAACACAGCATAGCTTCAAATGACTACTTTCGTTTAAGAAGCATGGTCTTTTGGTGCAAGTCCTCACTCATGGTACATGCCTAGGGACTCTACATATTTTCCCATTTCCTTATCAAGGTCAAACAGGTACCAGTATTTAAGGAGAGCTTACCTAGTGTGTGGTAGGTAGGCCTTGCCAGCATTGGAGAGAGCTGACATCCACCAGGCTACAGCAGACATCACAGAAGAGTTAGAAAATAGCACAAACTACCCATACACAGGTAGACAGGGCAAGGCTGCAGCTTGATCCTCTAAGACAGAGGTTCTCAACCTTCTTGATGCTGCCACACGTTAGTACAGTTCCTCATGTTGTGGTGACCCTCCCAAATTCATTTTTGTTGCTACTTCATAACTGTAATTTCTTATGGTATTAAGCAACCTATTTGAAAGGGGCATTGGACCCTCAAAGGGGTTGCAACCCATAGGTTGAAAACCACTACTGTAAAGATTCTGGAGATGTACCAGGTGTTGGTGGTGCATGCTTTTAATCCCAGCACTCAGCAGGTGAATCTCTGTAAGTTCCAGGCCAGTCTGGTCTACAGAGGAGCTACAGGATAGCCGGGGATGTTACACAGAGAAACCCTGATTTGAAAAGCGTAAGAAAAGAAAGAAAGAAAGAAAGAAAGAAAGAAAGAAAGAAAGAAAGAAAGAACAAACATACATTCAGTAGATGCTACTCCATTTCTTTCTAAATGTAAGGGACTTCTTACCCTCTCTACTCCTGCATGCATCTAGGCCAGTGTTACTGGCCTCTTCTGCCAATAATTATCAGTTCTCATAACCTGCCTGTGGAGTTAGTTTGGTCCATGCACAAGCCTTCTAACCATATGTGAGACCCCAGGATGAGATAACAAATCTACCTGGACCCTAGCATGGCTCCTGGCTGTATACCTTGCTTAATAGTTTTCTGGCTTACCTGTTTGCTTTTGTTGTTATTGTTGTGTTGTGTTTTGCTTTAGATTCAGTACATATGTAGCATTTTCCACAGTCTCTTTTCTTTTTTCACAATGTGAGGTCTGCTCATGTCTCTGCTTGGTCTTACTCTGTGAGTGAAATCTTCTAATACTGAATTTGTACTTATCCATCTATCCCTCCTTCCACTAAGGATTTACAATGAATGAGTAAGTCATAGTAATAAACACTAACACTATTCAGATATAAGGCAGGATCCAGCTCCCCTGGAGTCCCTCCAGTAGTTGTGACTGAAAACTGTCAGTTAGAACTGGTTTTGGAAATTCTATATTTAACATATACACCTCAAAAATGATGAAATGCCATATAAAACATACTATGCACATGTTCTCACAGAGATGCACATAATCGAGCTTTGAGATTATAATTGAGCAGTTTCTTAACGAATAAGACACCTAGATTACTACTAAAGAGCAAACATTCTGATGGTATTATACGCTTAAGACCATCAAACTCAGGCAAAGACAGAAGTTTACAAGTCATGGAGAATGAGGGCCAGAGCATCATTTTCACTTCTAAGATGCTTGTAGCCAGGCCCTAATGTTGGGTTCCTTGTGACTTCTTGGTGAGAAGTCATAAAACATGTGTTAGAATGAAAGTAAAATTTCCTGTAGAGTATATTTACTCCCTGTTACAGACAAACTCGACAGCATATTAACATTTTTAAAGTTTCAGCAAACCTTAAAGAATAGATTACCTGAGAGAAATACTTATTTTAAAAGTTGAGATATTACTGATAAAAATTTCCCATCCAAGTGAAATCAGTACAAGGAGAATACTTTATACCTTGTGTGTTCATCAAGTTATAGCTTACAGAAGGCTAATAAAATCCACCTGGTGTATGCTCCCCAACCATCACAAAAAAATTAACTCCAATTAGAGTAGTTTATACCTTGAGTGTGTGTTCATAAACTAATAGCTTACACAAGGCTAATAAAACCCACCTGGTGTATGCTCCCTAATCATCATAAAAATTTTAACTAAAAAGTCCACAAGCAAATTCGTCCTCTCCTAAAACATATTATAACCAAGATAATTTGTGGTTACATTTCTCCTTTCACATCTTGGTTTGTCTTCAACCTTATGTCTATTTAGTAAATGTTTTATCTGGATACACAAGAGTAGTAAGCACAGTAAAAATCCCTCAATATGATATTCTTTAACTTAAATTTCCTTAGTCCTCCCTAATTGAGGCAATCTGCTTAATGATGAGGTAAAAATAATGTAGGTTGGGAGTTGTAGTCACGAGTTACTAGGAGTCAATAATGAGAAAAACAAAATATTATTTTCCTCGTGGAGCTTTAATTGTAGTAAAGTTCTTGGAGAAAAACATTCTGTTTAGCAAATTTCAAAAAATGAGAAGGTACTCCAAGAGAGTCCCAAAGTAGAAGCCTGTTCACTAGAAGATGATATTTACTAGGAGATGTTCACTAGAAGATGTTCACTAGAAGATGTTCACTAGAAGAAGACACTGTCCAATGGGAATGAGTGGGGCTGTGAGGAGAAAGGGAACAATCCGTGGGAGGAGCTGGCTCAACTTCATTCTAAGGGAGAGAAAGTATTGTCGCAAGTCCCAGAGTTAGCACAGACTGTGAGTTCAGCACTGATACAGCATTCTGATGAGGGCTGAGTGAAGTGAGACAACTGTGAGGCAGGACATCTGCCCTGAAGCCAGGTTACAGAGATAGGCATCTGGGTGTGGAATTTAAGGGTAGGAAACAGCATACTGAAGAGATATTTATAGGAGGAGTCACCTTAGCTAGGAGTGATGAGCAACTCTTGTATGCATGGATGAAAGAATGAATAAACAAAGTAAAGTAAATGCACACGATGAACTATTATGCAGCCTTAAGATGAAGGGGTCACATCTTCTCCAACGCAGATGGACCGTAGGAATGGTATACTAAGTAAAATAGGCAAAAACAAAACAAAACAAAACAAAACAAAAACCCCAAAACTAGCCAATTACTATATAATTTTTCTCATGTGCTGTCATGGAATAGTAAAACTCATAAACAAGGTTATTAGAATGATGGTTTCCAAATCTGAAAGAGGAAAATATGGAGAATGGGTTGTCTTAGAGTTTCGCGGTGGCTATAATTAACATTTCTGAATAATGTGTTTAAAATGTTGAAGATGGTAAAAAATTGTGGTTTCTACCAATATTTTAAAATAGCTCACTCTTTCAGAAGTTGTATAGCTGGGTCTTGGGGTGGCACTATTTTCAATTTTCTGAGAAAATGCCAGATTGATTTCCAAAGTGGTTGTGCAAGTTTGCACTCTCACCAGCAATGGAGGAATGTTCCCCTTCTCTACATTCTCACCAGCATGTGACACCACTTGAACTTTTTATCTCAGCCATTCTGTTAGGTGTGAGATGAAATCTCAGAGTCATTTTGATTTGCATTTCCTTGATGACTAGGGAAGTTGTGTATTTCTTTAGGTGTTTCTCAGGCATTCAGTGTTCCTCTGTTGGAAATTCTCTATTTAGCTATGTACCCATTTTTTAATTGGCTTATTTTGGTTTGGTCATGTTTAATTTGTTGAGTTCTTTATATGTTTTGGATATTAGCCTTTTGTCAGATATAGAGTTGGTAAAGATCTTCTCCCAGCCTGTAGGTTTTTGTTTTGTTCTGTTGACAGTGTCCAAAAGATGCTCTACCATACAACAAGGACATTTGCTCAACTATGTTAATAGCAGGCTTATTCGTAATAGTTAGAATCTGGAAACAACTAGATGTCCCTCAACCGAAGAATGGATAAAGAAACTGTGGTATATTTATACAATGGAATACTACTCAGCTATTAAAGACAAGGAAATCTTGAAAATTTCAGGAAAATGGATGGAACTAGAAAAGATTATCTTGCGTGAAGTAACCCAGAGCCAGAAAGACACTCATGGTATGCATTCACTTGTACGTGGCTATTAGCCCAAAATAGATATCCTCTGAGAGACTCCACCCAGCAGGGATTCAGGACAGAGGCTGGGACTTGCTGCTGGACTCTGTGTGAAGCACTGACAGTGGTATGTAAGAATGCAGGGATGGAAGGACCCACACAAGGAGACCATCCAGGATGGCAGACCTGGACCCAGGGAGTCTGCACAAAATGTGGCACCAACCAAGGACAATGCATGCCGAGAACCTAGACCCCCTGTTCAGATCTAACCAATGAACCACTCATTCTCCATGATTGGGGAGAGAACAGGGACTTCCTCTGACATGAACTCTGGTGCCCCCAATTTGATCACTTCCCCTTGGTGGGGAGGCCAGGTGGGCACACAGAAGAAGGGGAAACAGCTTATTTGGGCGAGACCTGAGAGGCTGTGGTCATATAGTGGGGGAGGAGGCCCCTTCTGTCAGAGGTCTAGGGGAGGGAAATAGAGGAGAAGAGGGAGGGAGGGTGGGAACAGGAAGATACAAGTGAGGGGATAACAATCAGGATGTAATCTGAATAAATTATAATGCATTAAAATAAAAAATAGCTCACTCTATCTATTGAAGAAAAAAGCTCGCAGAAGTGGAGACTCTAACAGACATGTTAGAAAGTCTTCAGGACACTGAGCTTTGCCTTTGTCCAACTTCAAAGGGGGAGAATTCTATGTCCATAAACTCTAAGCATTCTCCTGCTTAGGTACAAAAACACTCCAAACGTTCACACATCTTATTCTTTTAAACACCCTACATCTTTTTTTTTTTTCATAACAGATCAGAAGTAATACAAAATTAAAACCAACAGTAGTTGTTGACTATATCAGCCCCTCCTTCGAGCTGTGGATCACCTGGGAAAAAAGAGGAAGAAGAGGTCCGGGGCAAATGAACACTGGGAAGCTCTGTGCTCAGTGCAATGGCTCAGCGAGCACTGAATGCTGAAGCCCCAAGGCAGCCATTCCATGCAAATGGTCTCTAGTCGTTCCTAATAACTCTGAACATCTGGTGTAACATACTTCTGTGTAGGGTCAAAGGAAGAGCCTTAAATGGTTAAAACAAACTAGAACAGATGGAAGAGCCCCAAGTTCTCAGATTATACAGAAAGAGCCCCTATGGTCTCAGAAAACAAGTACTTCATATTGTATAAAATCAATTAAGTTTCATTCTGAAATGATTCATGTGTTTATAATACTCTCCCATAGCTGTATAAGCAACAGAGACTAAACATAATATATCTCAAAAATAAGTTTCCTCAACAGAAGGAAGGCCCTGGGTGTTCACACCTAGTCTTAAATCTTTAGAAATTTCATACTGAATCTATAAGTTCTGCTATTTTCAATGGTCTTACTATATGGATACATATCTGTGACTTATTTGTATCTTTTTATATTTTAACTTTATTTATGCATATATATGTATGTATATGTGTGTGTATATTCATACGCAGGCACATAGGCATTCATGCATGCATGCGTGCGCACACACACACACACACACACACACACACACACCTTGCACTGGTGCCTGCTGAAGCCACAAAAAGTGATCAGATCCTTGTAGCAGATTATAGGTAGTTGTGATCTTCTGGATATGAAGAAACTGAAATTGGATCTTCTAGGAGAGTAGCAAGAATTTTTAATGGCTGAGCCATCACTCTAGCCTCAATTGAAAGGTCTTAAAACTGAAATGATGCTCCAACATTAGAGAGAGTTTTGGGTGGCTCTTCAGGTAGCAAACTGTCTCTGTCATCTTCTCATTTGGGAAGCTGCTAGCCTGCATTCCCAGCATACTCAGCTAATCACCTTTATTCCTTCTCAAGTCTCTGAGGGGGTGGAAACCAGGTAGTTTAGTTTTACACTAAAGCTTGGTTGCTTAGGGGTTAAGATTTTTTTTAGGTCTAGATAGATGTTTTAAGTTGATAATGACAAGATGTGATGGAGATTGATTTACATTCAGAATTTTAGATGCACCAAATAGGGAAGATGTCTTCTTCAAGGCTGTCAAATGCAAATAGCCAAAACACTAAGAATGTAACATTTATATAATTCCTGATTGTGTCATGGTTCTTCTTGCTATAGGCAGTTTATTGTATATATGTGGAATAATATAAATGTATATGTTAAAAATAAAAAATTAGAAAAAATAAACACACACACACACCAAACAAACAAGCAACCTTGAAATTTCTGTGATGAAGAATAAGCCTCCCAAGGGATTCTAAATTGTCCTACGCATTTTCCACATCCACAAAAGCCAATTCTCTGAAATAGTTGCATATTGTCTTATTTAAGGTTTCTATTTCTATGCTCAAACATAATGACCATAAGTATTGTAGGGAGGAATGGCATTATTTCAGCTTACACTTCCACATATCAGGGACTTCCATCACAAAGGAAGTCAGGTCAACAGGGCAGGGACCTGAAAGGCAAGAGCTGATGCAGAAACCATGGAGGGGTGTTGCTTATTGTCTTGCTCCATGGGCTTGCTTTCTAATAGTACCTAGGACCAAGAGCCCAGGGGTAGCACCTCCTACCACTGGGTGGGCATTCCCACATCAGTCACTACTTAAAAAAAAATACAACATAGGTTCTTGACTGGCCAGTCTGATGGAGACATATTTTCTCAATTCAGATTTCCTGTTTCAAAATGACTCCAGCTGTGTCAAGTTGACAAAAAAACTTGCCATCACCTATAAATATTTAAAAAATATAAAAATACAGCACATACACATACACAGGTGATAGATAGATAAATAAATAAATACATAGTAGATGATAGATTAGATAGATGTTTATCTGAACTTTGACTAATATAGAATTTCAGAAACCATGGTTGTAAATATGTCTAAGTAGACTTATTCTTTGTCTGGTTCAAATTTTACATACTCAGTATCAGCATAGCTACATTTATCCAACATAATGTTGCAGAGTTCGCTCACGCTGGTATGTGTAGGCTTAGTCAATTTCTTTCAACTTTTGAATAGGATTTCATTATAAAGTTTACAATAATGTTCCCTCCCCTCTCTCTTGCTGCTAACATATTACTATTTCTATTAATTTCCATTTGGTAATAACAAAACTATAGAAATGTTTCTCCAATATTCTTGCCTGCGTTTTTTGGTGCATGTATGTAAGACTCCCTTTAGGCTTATGTCTGAGAGTGGAATTCTGACAATCAAAATTTCTGGCCCCCACACATTGATCTCTTCCCCCCCTGGCAAGGTGGCCTTACCAGGCCATAAAAGAAGAGGATACAAGCAGTCCAGATGAGATTTGATAGGCTGAGGTCAAATGTTAGTGAAAGAGGGCTTCCTTTTCTGAGGATTAGGGGAGGAAGGGAAGATGGGATCGGAGCAAAGGGGGGGGGGCTACAATTGGGATGTAAAGTGAGGAAATTAAAGAACATGTTCTGTGATGTAGCTATACATCACCTGAGGCATTGCATTATGTTTTAATTTATGAGAACTCTAGTTACTTCATGGTTTCAGTAAAATTTCATATTTCAGACCAGTAAGGTGACTCCTAGGGTAAAAATTCTTTCTATATAAACTCGAAAGCCTAAGTTTAGTCACAAGATCCCACAATGGAAAGAGAGAACTCTGGGAAAAGTTGTTATCTGGCCTCCACACATCCACCATGTCATGCCCAGGCCTGCATTGCACACACACACACACACACACACACACACACAAACACACACACACTATAGACACAAATTCATACAGTAATAAATATAATTTTAAACAATGGCATTATCCAAGAAAATACCCACAACTCAGCTAATATAAAGATTAAGACAATTGAATCAACGGCTGAAATATATATGGATATTAGAAAGCAGAAATATATACCAAAAATAGTCTATGGTTTATCTTCAAAATTATTGATATTTACTCTAAGCGAAATCTTTCTGCTCTTTGTCTCAAATATTTGTGATAAACAAGTATTTCAGGAATTGCCTTGGGTTTGGTTTTTTTTTTTTTTTTTCCCCATTTTATTTCTTCTATACGCAGCATCTGTCTTTAGCCACAAGGTGGCAAGCTAAGCACGTTCAAATGAAAATCTCTGTACAGGTCTAAGTGCACTTCACTGATGAAGCTATAATCAATAAATTGTTTATGGATGTAGCACACATGCTTCTTTCTTACAATTCTTTATTTTTTATTAATTATTCACCTTACATCCTGGTCATAGGCCTCTCCCTCCTCCCAACCCTTCCTCCTTGTTGCACCCATTTCCCCTCCCCTACTCCCCAGAGAATGGGAACCCCTTACCCCCAGCATATCAAGTCGTATCAGAACTGAGACATCCCCTAACCCTGTGACCCAGTGAGGCAGTCTCACCAGAGGAAAGTGACAAAAAAGCAGGCATCAAAGTCCTTGTCAGAGCCAGCTCCTACCTCCCTCATTAGGGTAACCACGTAATGGTGATGAAAAAGCTGCTCATTGGCTACATCTGTGCAGAGGCCCAGGTCCAGTCCATGCATGGTCCCTGGATGGAGCCCACAGTCTCCACAGGTCCCGCTGGACTCTGATTAGTTGGCTCTGCCAGTCCTCCGTGGAGCTGCTGTCTTCTCTGGGTCCTCCATCCTTTCCTCAACTCCTCCCCAAGACTTCCGGCTCCACCCCGCGCTTGGCTGTGGGTCTCCTTGTATGTTTCCATCAGCGGCCTGGTGGAACCACTTAGAGAGTAGCCATGTGAGGCTCCCATCCAAAAGAAGGCAGCCATGCTAGGTTCCCATCCACAAGCACACTCTATACCCATCCCAGCACATCTTGTAAGCATGGCAAGTTCTGGGTGGAAGTTTCCATGAGTGGGTTGGTGTTGCCCCTCCTTCCACTGGGAGTCCTGTCTAGGTATAGGATGTCCTCTTCAGCCTCTACGATGCCTGCTATTAGGAGTCACCCTCATATCCTCCCTGCAGCCTACTCTGTTGTAGGTCTCAAGTTTGTTATTGAGAAGCCCCCACGCAAGGTTTCTTTTCTCTTGCAAGCCCTCTGGGCTGCTGCCCCCACTCACCCCAGGTCTGATATCTTATCTATCTGTCCACCTCTTTCTCTCTTCTATAGGAAGATAAAGCCCTTTCTCCACCTCCCACCCCTTTGTTAAACTTTGAAGCCATCGAAAGTGATTCAGTTGCTCCCTTATTTCTTTGTTTCTTGTATTTTCATACTTAGTAGACTCCTTGTCCCCGCATACAGGACCTTCTTCACTTCTTTGTACTGCCCTGAGCCTGAATTCCCAGCGTTTCCTTTTATTTCTCCTGCACTCCAAATACATACACACACCACCACCACCACCAACAACAACAACAAGAACAGCATTTTCTCCCACTTCCCAGTCCCTAGAATATGGCCCAGCTGTGTTTAATATCTTTCACATTGATATGTCTTGATATTCATACTTCCCTGACTCATCATTGACTTTGAATTTCTGCCCTGTGCCTGTTAAACTGACTTGCAAACTTTAGTCTATAGCTGCACTGTAGCCCATACAAAGACTTTTCTAAGCACCCTATCTGAACATCAGATGAAACACCATGTTTAAGTAAAGACTATTTTTTGTACACTTTTTTCATCTGTCCCTTCTCAAATGTTTCCTTCTGGCCAACAGATAGCCAGAAGAGACTTTTCTTTAACAGATAGCCAGAAGAGACTTTTCTTTGACTTGGTTCTAGTCCCTATACTATGCCTTGCAACATAAGGGATAATGACTAGATTGAAGAATAGAATGGATCTATGCTGTGGGAAGGTAAACATATGAATTTTGAGCAATATATATTTCCCTTTCTATATGTAGCAATTAACTAAATATTTACACTTTAGAACTTGTATTTTTCTTATTATTGTAATTATAGCCAAATCATTTTAAAGTAATTAAATCAAATTTGCTGTTAAGAAGAGATAGAAGATGATGTTTCTGCCCTTGAATGGTGAAGGGAAGGCCAGGGGAAGCTGGAGAAGGCATAGACTGGAAACCATTGTCCCTGAAATGTATGCCTACAAAAGTCATTATATTATACTGAGATAATGAAGTAGTTCACTTAATGACTATGCTTAAATAAATAATTGGACTCAGCCTTTGGCAAGAATTTCCACAATTCAGTTGAGTAGTCAAATATTTTTCTCAGCAAGCATATTATTGATTTCCCACAAAGGTTATAATTTAACAAACACATAATATTGATTTGTTTTTTAAAACTCTCAGTCCAGAGCTATGGGGATCTCAATGAAATTGTAATTCCTTGTAATTAAAAGCTTTCAAAATGCAAATCTGTGCCATAAGGCATGGGCACCATATGCTTCACCGTAATTTCAAGCACCAACTTCACCTTTTAAGTTCTGCAAACATAACTCTTTCCTGATCGAAACTTTTTGGTTTGCCTTTCTCTGACTTTTTGTGTTAACATCTGTAAGATTTTGAATTCTATTTCAATTTTAAATTAATTAAATGACAGCATATCAGGTACAAGGCACAGGTTTCCTCTGCTCATTTTTAACTTCTATTTTGATGGAGAACTAAGTGTTGATGAAGATGGATAAATGTAGATATTCACATAGATAAGCTTGCAGGAAGAAGGATGTAGCTCCAAAAGATTTATCATGCTGTATTTAGCCATCTTTATACTGTGGGAACTCACAGGAAGAAATTCATCTCAACACCCTTTGCAAAGTCTTTTAGGATTCACAGATCTTCAGCTACAGGGCTATATATAATCTGTGCTCCAAATGTACACACGTCATCTTTTAAGTCAAATGCAGTAGGAAAGCTATACAATATTGATTTCAGCCAATGTTCTTCAATGGAGCAATTTAAGTCAGCATATAAATTGCTGGTGACTAATATTGAATGCTCACAGTGTGCTAGGCACTATTAATTCAGCTGAAACTCATTAATCCAATGACTAAGTAGGTCCCCATTAGGAAGGTTCACATTTTACAAATGACCAAGCAAGAGCAAAACACCCAGCTGAAAGGCAACGGAATCGGCAGGCACTTTCATCATCTGCTGTTAATTGGACAGAGTAGAACTTAATTTTATTCAGAAGAATGCTTCATCACAGCCTTGGGAACTAATGAAGTCTCAGGGGATCTGACTGGCCTCCTCTGAAAACTCTCCAGGAGGGATGACAGATTTCTAGAAGGAAGGGAGGGCGTCTGTGAGATTTGTTATTTCAAATTCCTAGACTAAATAAAAGGAATGCAATCTATATTTTGTGTCCAATGATCCAGATGAAGAAATATTAACACTACAATATCATTTTATGTAGCTACCCACAGGTTGTTTGCTTTGAGGCTAATTTATATATGAGAAAAATAGAAGATTTATTTGGGCAAGAAGATGGGATGGATGCTGAACTTAATTCTGAGGGGAGAGTTTACTATTTCAGGAAGTCCAGATTACTGTGCTGTCAAAGAAAACAAATAATGTTCTGGAGTTGGAGTACTGGTATTTTCCAAACAAGACTTGATGTTGTGTTTTCTGGCAATGACAGGTCATCACTCACTATCATCCTCTGATCATTGCATGTCCCTTCAGCAATCATTGCTAGGTACAGATGATGAGTTTCATACTTGTTAGGTTAACCAACAGAATTGCATTCCCTTTTTTTCATGGGATTTATAGTCTGGTTGGGTAGGCTGATATTAAATGCATAATTATAGTTAATTACAATGGTAAAATTGCATATTATGTGAAGAAAGCACAGTGCATTTGGTGTATATTACCAGTAAGTAGTAAGTTGTATGGCTCAACAGGCCCAGGTGACAATAACGTGACAGCTTCTTCTGTAGATATCTATTCTATCTGCACAAAGTTGTTTTGTATTATTTCATATTTTATAACTCTCTACCATGAGACATCTTGCTCCTAAGGACTCCTTGTGTGCATATGCCAGCATACATATCAATGGGTTGTAGCCTGAGAGTTTTCATTTTTGCCACCTATATTGTAAAACTCAGGACCAATGTCCCCTAGCATCTGAAGCTTTTATTACATCCAATATGCCCTTGTCAAGGTTTTTCAAAAATCTGGCTTAAATTCTTATATTTGAAAGGTAATTGATCTATTTGTCAGTCTGACTGTTCACTGGACTTTGATCGTCTTGAAGAAGTAGACTATATTCTGTGTTTTATTTTTTAAAGTCACTGAATCTAGGATCTCATGGATTGACATTTATAGGCCCTTAATAAATATTTACCAAATCATCATTGTGGAAGATAAAATTTGTTCGTACAGTCTACAACAAGAAGGTAATATATGCTATAAAATGCAGGTAGCATTTCACTAGAAATGCTGAGAAAACATTTGAAAGATAAATTATTCATTAAAGCATTCCAGATGGGAAAATACACTTGGTCTCCAACACATAGCAATTTGCAGACTTACAATGGATTTGTTTTCTTTGCTGTGTTGATGGAGGCTATGAGTGTCAAATAAAAGAATAACTGGAGTTCCAACTAATCAGAATCTATGAGGATAGTTAACATGTGTACTTGTGTTCCTGTCTTAACTTTTACTAATCACACTAGAAAAATATACTTTAATAAAGATGCAAATTCATGTTATTATCTGAAGAACCAATGACCAATGACCAATGACCTATGATATTCCTTCACTCAATCTTTCCACTGCTTACACATGATGACTCTCACTAGCTGAGCAATGACTATATCCTCATTGCCTACACCTAAGCAATGCTGGTTTTTCCCATGACTCCCTCAATATCTTGATAATATTAACCTTTAAAGCACTAGAAAACGTAAAATCACAAAGGAAAAAAAATGGGTGGACCTACCTCCTTGTTTATAGACAACTTACTTGGTTTCAGAGGGATAGTCCAGACAATTATCCAAGTCTATATACAACTTTGTGGGTATGCTCCCATTGCTTGATGCTTACAATAGCATAATTATACAATGTCTTTTCTTGTTGCAAAGGTCACTTATTAAATAAGAATGCAGAAACTACATGTCTTATCTTATAATAAATTTTGATTGCAAATCTTTCATGTTTTTGACACTCCTCCATGGGTCAATGATAGTTCACGTGTTTTATGTATAGTATATTTGTATAAAAGTAAATTTTTAGTTATTAGAATTTAGTCACTAGAATAAATTACTATCATATAATAATAATTATGGTAATAAATTATTACCGTAATTTATCTTCATTTAAGTAAGTATGACACTTGCGTAAAAACTGACTCAGATCATATTGCATTCCTAGTGATAAACATAGTGACTAGTATACGACAGGCTCTGTGTTCCATTAGCAAAGGGAGGGAGCATCCAGCTGGTGTTCATAAACTTTTCAGGCACATCTGATGTTGAACTGTCTTAAACATCGAAGGATGATGGTAAGTTAAATGGATGATCCACATGATTTATATTTTCCTGATGTGTACCATAAATGTTTATTTTTTTTTTCCATAAAAGCCCTGACATTTTCTGAGGCCTCTTTTCAACATATTTAGTGAGAAGCAGAGACAGAATAACATTTAGACAACAATCTCCTGAGTTGGAAGGACTCATGCTTTTCTACAGAAGGTGCCATTCTAGTTGCAACCAGCGGTACTGAGAGCTCGCTGCAAAGGTCATAATGTTTCAAAGCATGAGGCAAGGAGACCAGCTAATGAAGATGCTATGTGGGTTTCATATTGAAGCAGGTCATGTGCACATAATTAAGCCCATCTTATTCTTGCAATTCCTGCACAGTTGGCCCTCACTTCCAGAAAACTTTTTGGAAAGATCAATGGAGACAATTCTAGCTCAGTTTTGCCTCTGACTACAAGAGGCCACATGACCAGAGAAAAGTACTATACATTTTCTGGTAGTTTTTCTCATCAGCAAATTTTTATTTAGGAAAATAGGATAAAGCAGTGACTATCTGATACTCTGACACTCACTTGGTAGGAACATTACAGATATTGTTAATAATCATAAACTTATTTTAAATAAAAACTTAAAACAAAGCTCAGTATTTTGAAGAGACAGCAGCATGCAATCTCACTCACTTGCATTCTGTTGTATTTGCTTTAGAGAAACAGGAAAAAATCATGCTGCATCTAAGTAGTAAAACAAATGTGAAGTCTATTTGATGTAGGTTAGAAAAGTTGGAGAGAAGCCTACTCATGTTGTGACAATAATGGGAGGTTCGAAATTTTACCACTTCTCTGGAATATCTTGGAGGATTTTATAATAACTTGAGTGTGTGAAAGGATGAGTCAGTACTTTATGTATGTCATTAAGGAAGAAAGTGTTGAGATCTTTAGATCTCAAAAGATGGATAGGGTTGACATCAGCAATGACCTATAGAGATCTGGACCAATGAATCTGTGGAACTTCTTACTGTAGAGTGTTTGAAGACACAGACAAAGATCTGCAACCACTCCAGAGACCCCACTTAAGAGTCTACTGTTCCTTTATTAGGAGAACCTGGACAAGAAAGAGGTTGGTTTTAGCAAGAATAGTAATACAGAGCACTCCTCAATGCATAAAATATTTCTTTCTTTAAATATCCCTTCAATAGTGCCTCCATATCTTATTGTACATGCAATGTGATTAATAGATGCACAGATTTACTTTTATAAGAAGCTATTCTCAGAGAGCTATGCTAAGTCATGGTTTGGGTCTCGTGTTTTCCATAATTGTGAGATGGTGTGGACAAAGTATTATCTAGGGTCTCTTTTAAGGCTCTGATCAGAGGTTTTTCTCAAGCAACAGTTCTGGATATCTGACACAGCCATCTGATGTCACTTGCTTGAACTATAGTCACCCAATCAGCTAGTCATTAATTATTATTTCTCCATTTGTTTGCCATTTTCACCCAGCCCAGTGAGAACATGACACATTCTAATGCTGTGATTATGAAGGATGCATTTTCTCCAAAGATAATCTAGTTTAGATGACTTTGTAAAACATGAAAAGTTGTTCTCTTTTTAAAAAGAACTCTAGAGATATCTTCTTCAACTTTTCCTACACTCCCATGCCATGTTTAAGCACACAGTCTTCCTCAATATATTCCTTGTTCTTTTTCAAAACACCTAATAATCCTAATACTTACAGTATAAAACACAGATACTTTTATTTTTGTGAGAAGGAACTAAGAGAAGAAATTGTAGCCACATTGTTCATGTACAAAGGTGGAAAGAGCAGCTTGTAGCATGTGAGATAGTGCTCAGTGGTATCCTGTACTCAAAATACATCTCATGTGCTTCTGTTAACCAAAGGCAAAGTCTCTCAAAGGTAGTTCAATAGTGAACAGCAAGACTTTGTCTGGTATTTAAATCATTTATGTATTTAAATTATTTTGGTTTAAATACAGTTATTTGCTGCACAACCCCAGAAGGATTATTAGATTTCACTGAGGTGATTGTCATCTGTACCTAGGAATAAAAATATTCCTACCTCAAGGAGCCCTGAAAAGCAAAATTAGAAATGCAATCTTGTGTAAAAAAAAAATGTTTTCTAAATCTGTAAGGAACATAGAGTATTATGGATGTCCCTGAAGAAAGGTGTCCAAGTCCTGGAAGTTGGTCACAACATCGAAAGCATAGTCTGCACTACATTTGTTGAATTAAAGAATCAGTACGCAGTCAAGATTATCCCAGGGGGCCCCTTGATAGACATCGATGGTAAAGTTCAGATTCAAGTGGAGCATAGGATAGGCCAGACCCCAATAGGTGTTTATGGGAAGAGGCTCCAGATCATGTCACATGATGCTGTGGGTCATGATCATTATACACAGGTCAACTTCCCCTATAAGCAAATGCTTTCAGGGCAAAGTCTACTTCTTAATATCTCCATATCCACTCTAATAACCATATTAATCAACAAATATGACTGGCCCTTCAGTGGACATTTAAAATTTTAGTGCACTGGACATGGCCACTATTTATATATTGTTCTATATGAAAAATAATTGTTGTTCTCTGTGTCTAAGAAAATGAAACTCAAGTAGAAATGGTAGAACATTTTTTCAAAGAAAGTACTAGTTTACTCTTTTGAAAAATCATATAAAAGCATAGAGCTTCCTCAGAAACCACTTCCTACTTGTGTGTATATTTGAGTCAAAAATGTTTGTGTTTCCTTTGAATAGTAAGCCATATTTTCTTTCTTGTTTTTCTCCTACACACGCGCATGCACACACACATGCACGCACACACGCATGCACAGTACCTCACAATACAATTCTATTTGTCTAACAAACGTAAGGACAGGACCTGTTGGCAGAAAGCTGGCTGCACAGCAAATTAAAAATGTAAAGTAAAGTGTCTACTCCTCCCAAGATTTGAGTTGGTGACTATAAATGTGAGATGCAATCCTCTATCATAACACGACAAATCAAATAGATAACTGCTTACAGAAGAGAAGTGTGTTGGAACTGGACTGTGAGGCTTCAGAAAAGCACAGCTGTTTGTACTCCAGAGGACAGCCACCCTGGCATCACAGTTCCTCTAACCTTGTTCTACTTTCAAGTGGGTTGCAGGGTAAAATTTGTCAACTGTGTGCTATAAAAACCCCAATGCAGTCCTCGCTCCAGTCTGCAGAATGAAAAGGGTCAGCTTTACTTAAGTGATTGGCTTCCTGTTTTTCTTAATTATACAAAACGAGGACAATACAAAAACACAGCTGCTGGAAACTCAGATGTTGCTCAGAGCCTCAAGCACATGACCACTTAGTGCTGAGAAACACAGAAAGCACTTGCTGGTGCGGGGAGCACAGCAGCGACACGTTTCCAGTGGGATGCTTACTATAGCTAAAGAAAATTACATCACCTGGGAAAATGAGAGAAGAAAAAGGTACTGCAGGAGATAACTGGTAGCCTCTAAGTTGGACACATGAGTGTTACTGAGAGGACAAGCAGGACAAGCAGAAGGAGGGCATGGAGGATGTGTATGGAGTAGTGGGTCGATGGATGGTTACGATGACAAAGCCTAAAAGCAAGGAGATTACTATTGTAGTTAGGAAACCTCAAAGTAGCCCAGGCAGTGAGCAAACACTGCAGAGTGTCCTGGAGTGCTCACCAGTGCTTGAGTATGGTATCAGGATAAGCTACATTGATTAACTAGGATTGAGACATATATAAAGTGTTGAGTGGCATAAAGAAACTACTAATGTATTTGATGGTGCCTTGATGGATCCTTATTCATATTTTCAGGCTGAATTCAAGTATTAACTCTTCTAATTGCCTTCTTAATTACTAGGTTGAGTAACACATTTTGTGTACTTAGTGTTTTGTAGTACTTTGCAATCAAAATGTAATATTTCTCCACTATTGTATGAGCTCCTTGGAAGTAGAGGCTATTATTTAGCCATTTGTATAATTCCCCAACAATAAGCCTCATGCACGTGCTTAAAGAGAGCACAGTAAATGTTAATTGAGTCAACTAATTGATGTAAATGAGCCAGTTGTTGAATGGCTTGTGTATCTTTATGAGCTTGATATCATTGTTGACTGTGTGAGTAGACTTAGTGCAGCACTATTTATTTTCTCATGTACCTAGTGTGTCTATTAAGTGTCATGCTTGATAACAGAATGCTCCTAAATCTCAAATTTAGACCTCAATCTTACTGTAGGCCACTGAACATTATTAAAGGGATGACTTCAATAACACAGATGGTTTCTTAACCCTGTCATTGTATAAAATGTACCAAATGACCTGGATTGGGCCATGACACCTGATTCCTTTTTTTTTTTTTTTTTTTTTTTTTTGTATATTAATAGGACCTCCAGATTGATTGTGTATAAAGATACAACAAGAAACTGAATTTTATAATGATGTTGAGCGAGGTGATAATACACCTGGAGACCTAGAACTTGGGAGATAGAATGAAGGAAATTAGGAGTTCCAAGTCAGTCTTCAGAACACATTGAGTTAAGTTCCAGGCCAACCTGGGCTCCAGGAGATGGAACTGAAAAAAGTAAAAAGAAACGTCACCTATGCTAGAGCTCAGAGTTAGGAGATATACAAGTACACTTGAAAGAATTGCTAACACACCACTACTCAGCAGTTCCATATGATGTCAAGCAGGTTCTCTCTGTTTAAAGTTCCCCACTATTTCATAAGAATTCCAAAAATCTCATAGGGGCATTGCAGTACTAAAAAGTTAGTCATTTACCTTGTGTTTCCTTTACTTATTCCTTCTTGTCTTTCATTGCTGCTATAGAATAAATCTTATTACTCATTACTTTGCCAAAAATAAGCTATATTTCACCAGGGTTCCTATGTTGCTGTATGATAAGTTTAGCCAAAAATATATAAACAGAAATATTTTGTGTCAGTTTCTGTACCATTCTCCTTAAGATTTGAAGCGCACCTCCTCAATTCTTTTGTGCTTTGTAATGCTGACATAAGGCTGTGGCCATCTTTCCTAAAAGAACAGGATAAGAGAACTCTAACCCTACGGAGTAGCATAGTTTGAGACCAAGCATCTGGACTTTGCTGTGTGAGAGAAACGAATTTTTACTGTAGTTAAGCTATGCTATTTTGGTTTGCTGTCAGCTGTCAGTAGTGTAAGCAGCTGTGTTAACTTTCCTGGTCTTAACACACTGTGGGTAAGGTGGGGTGTTGGGCAGATAGATGAATATTTGGATCAATGGTAAAATGAAGCTACGAGTAATGGCTAAAAATTAAGCAAGTACTTCAAAATATATGCATGGCTGAACACAGATGAATTTTGTGTTATGGCACATGGATTCTTCTCTAGGTTACCCCTAACTAGCTTCCCACCCTCCGAATATACCTAAGTGCTGATAACCCTCCTCTCAATTCAACCATCTTTGTTCCATCTCATTCCATTAAATACATTGTCCTCACTTTTTTCTTATGTGATTTCTTCTTGTTCAACATTCACCTTGAATGTTATTGCCTGTCTTCCTTCCAGAGTTCTGGTACTTCACATCTGTGTTCACCTATAGTGCTTGGAACACTTTTGACTTAGTTATACCCTCACTTAGTTGTAAAGGTTTTGTTCTTTGGTCTATCCATCTCTTCTAAAGTGTAAGATTTTTGGAAGATGAGCTAGCATTTTATTTATCACTCATCAAAAAACATACCACAAGATACACAGTAGATACAAATATGTTAATATTGATTCTGCCTTCCTTTTTGTGGAAGATCAGCTACCCACTCCTGCTTATTTTCTAAAGTCCATGTCTTTCCTGGGTCCTACAACAGGCAGTACCTGGATTTTTACTACTCTTGCCTCTGAGGGCAACTTTTCTCTTTTCCACTTCTCTCGATCAACTCAATTTAGAAAATATGTTTCACTGCCTACTTGGCTAGATACCTCCTGGAATGTATGTGTCAGAATTAAGTTGTCAAATTTTCCTCTGCATTTTCTTCTCTTCTTTCCTGGCAAAGTTTTCATAGAGTAAGGTTATTCTTGTGACTCAAAGCTTGGAGACTAGGCAAGGGGGCTGGAGAAAAATCTGTCTTTTGACATTTAAAAGATACATGCTAAAATTAGAGAGCAGTTAGCACTTCTGTTAATAGTGAGATGAGGCCACACACACATTTATGAACACTCCAAATAGCTCAAGTCTACATTGTAGAGGGCCACACTCTGAAGACAGGCACATGGAAAGCAACAAGATGCTTGGGTCTCTGCAATGCATTACAAAAGTCATCATAATTCTACTGAGAGATAAACTTCTTAATCTATTGTTGTGTTTTCCAAGTCGTTTGTCTAATAAAATGAAGCAGAAATGATGTGTTAGCAGTTAGCATCTATATCTCAAAGGCCTTTCTTCTCCATCGGAACCATGCAAAAACTGTAGGCTAGTCTGCAGGAAATTAAAGCACTGTTGGGAGCAGAGAGCAGCTATCTCAGCTGATTCATCAGACCCATCAACCTCATGTGAGATCCAACAATCCTTGCCTTGATCAGCAGAAGCAAATTTACTGTCCCAAGCTTCCTAAATGTCAGAACAGCATGAGAGGCAATGTACTGAATGCTCAGAGAGTGGTCTGTTATCCCTCAATATGCAAAAAAAAAAAAAAAAAAAAAAAGTAAAATAATGATTACTCTCTATAGAGAAATTTCAATCCAACAACATGGCTGTTCTGGCAAAATGGATCACATCCAAAGACCTTCTATTTGATCTGGCTTAAATGCAGATATGCCCTAGATCATAGTATGATCTGGCTGGAATATAGACATACGCTTAATACATACCTTTAATCTCAAACAATGAAAGGAATATTGGTTTAGGGAAGAAGAAGAAACAAATGTTTGTGATATCTGATTCAAGGACAGACAAAGTGATGAAACTGAGAAAGATATAACAGATTGAGCCAGAGATGGGATATTCCCAACTTTTACAATAACAGGGCAGCAAAGGGAGACTACGTAAGAGAAATAAAAAGGTGTGTGTGTGTGTGTGTGTGTGTGTGTGTGTGTGTGTGTGTGTGTGTGTGTGAGTGAGTGTGTGAATGTGTAAGTTTTACTGAGACAGTTTTACAGAGACAGGTTGCATAGAACAAGCTAGACACAGGGGAAGACAGAATGAGCCAGAAGAATGAGGGCCTAAACGGCTGGGACATATTGCCAAAGATAGTGTGAGGCCAAGCAGAGAAATTCAATCAGAAGCCAGGAGAAACTGGTTTGAGTGGGTCAGTTTGGAGAGGAGTTTGTGCCCGAACTGCTGAGGTGAACCAGCCAGCGAGAGTTCAGAAATAGCTATCAAGGGCCATCTTATTCGGCAGTAAATCTGGGAGGCTGAAACATTCTAGGCCTAGGTTAGCAGATGGAGGCTGGAAGCTGAAGCCTTCATGGTTTGGGTTTGGAGAAGATTAGATTGTATAGAGGCTAGAAGCTTCGAGGCCTAGGCCTGGGGATAGTTAAACCAGAGAAAGGAATGCTCTGGGCTCAGGGCATTCTTCTGCTAGCCTATGATAATGGATCTCCATCGTGTTCCAGGCTGGCAACCTGTGAGCCACTCACAAAGATAGTTATGAACAATGAAGGGCTAAAAACATTTCTCAGAGTTAGTGCATTGCAAGAAACATCGAGAGAAAAAAAAGTACAGACTGGAAGGCTCTCCGTGAACTAGTCAACCAGCGCCTTTACTTCACAGGAGGCAAAATGAAAATCAGGAAGGGGCTTAATTTGTTCAAGGCCACACAATGAATCAACGGCAAGGGAGCTGACTTCAATTGATTATTACTAAACCCTTCATTCAACTCTTTCCCAGATCTCACTTTTTCCATGACTCCCAGCATGCCGCTAATCTGGTAGAGTTATAAAGAAGCTTGGGCTTTAGAAAACATCAGGCCCAGAAGGCAGAGATGGGGATGCCCAAACAAGCTGCCTGCTTAGACTACTGGTATCAGTGCGTGTTCTGTGTCTGACTGAGAGACTGCTGCAATATCTAAGGCAGAAAATAACTGAGGAAATCTCTAATGGTCATTATCCAGTCTTCACATACTCACACATACACACAAGTGCTTGTGCTTGTTACCTGCATATATATGCACGAGCATGCATATGTGAACATACATGCACACATGCATACGTACCAAACACATATGCGCGCGCACACACACACACACAGACACACACAAATAAAAAATCAAAAGAAAATAAAGTAATTCTAAGATATGGAAATAATTGTTTCACTTCTTTCTCTTTGGACAAGGTTTAAGCTACATACATTCTAAAAGTCACAACTTAGAAGTTTAAAAGCAATTGTCCTTTCATTTTTATATAAATCAAAGAGTGACTCTAAACCCTTCAATCTCTCTGCCGGAAATTTGATTGCTGTTTATAATGATCACAGGAATATGCTAATCTAAGTAAGTTACATTGGTATGTACCTGGAACCACACTGAGAAATCCACAAATGCAAGGCTCTTCAGCCTGCTGCTCATCACTTCAGTGTGTTGTTGACACCTCAGTGTAATGTTGACACCTCAGTAAGGGCAAGCTCCACCCTCCCTTCCTCAAAATGTGCCCTTACACATGGCCACTATTTCACTGACTTGGCAGCACCATTTCTACATCTGCTCTTCTATAGCTGCCCCTGAAACTCATCATTTGAACCAGCAAGATCTCACCAGTGGCTTCCTAAACATATTTGGCGCCCCATATCTCATTCACTCACATAGAATTTACACATCTTCCCAACCTCCTTAGCAATCTTACAAACTTTTTGTGACATTACACTTCTCCACATTTGTGAAGGCATCTTCCATAGCCCTCTAAGTATTAATGTTTAATTACAGCTCCTTATGTGATGTTATAAACATGCTCCTGCCCCTCCTCCATCTTTCTTTCTTTTTTATTAATTTATTCTTGTTACATCTCAATGTTTATTCCATCCCTTGTATCCTCCCATTCCCCCCCCCCCATTTTCCCATTATTCCCCTCCCCTATGACTGTTCCTGAGGGGGATTACCTCCCCCTGTATATTCTCATAGGGTATCAAGTCTCTTCTTGGTAACCTGCTGTCCTTCCTCTGAGTGCCACCAGGTCTCCCCCTCCAGGGGACATGGTCAAATGTGAGGCACCAGAGTACATGAGAAAGTCATATCCCACTCTCCACTCAACTGTGGAGACTGTTCTGACCATTGGCTAGATCTGGGAAGGGGTTTAAAGTTTACCTCCTGTATTGTCCTTGGCTGGTGCCTTAGTTTGAGCGGGACCCCTGGGTCCAAATCTGCCTATCATATTGTTCTACTTGTAGGTTTCTAGGACTCTCTGTATCCTTTTATTTTGCTATGGATAATAGGCATTGAAGAAAGAGAAGACATCAGACTCCAGAGCCTCCTCCATCTTTCAACGAGCGCACATACATATTCCCTACTTCTCTCATCCTATCCTTCTGAGTTGCATCCTAACTTGAGCTACCTCATCAAGCTTAGTTCAATGGTGGGCCAACAGAGGAAGCTCTATATGTTCCTCCAGTTTTCAGGTTCAGAGAGTGGAGTAAATCGACTGCGATGTTCTTTGTACAAGTTTACTGAAACACCTTGAAAAGAAATGAAGGAAGCTCACCATTCCTACACCTTACTTCCATGATTTTTTAGCCCTCTTGATGTGAGATAATTATTATTCCTTATCCAGCATCCTGTTTTTAAAAATGAAGATTACAACCTTTTCCAGATCTCTGGGAATAAAACTAGAAAATGCTTCTTTCCAGGATCTAACCTAGACTAAGTAGAACTTCAAGGGTAGAGCAATTCACTAGTGTGGCTGTTCCCTTCAGGAGGCCTTATAACAGAGCTAGTGTTCTCCCTACTTGGCCCTTGTCTTTGGTACTGCCTTTTAATGGGGTCTGCTCTAATATTTCAGTTAATCTTAGCACCTTTCTTTTGCATTTTAAATTATTTGATTAATAGTATGTCTTAATTGTGAGTGTTCCAAAATTCACTTTTTATTACAAATTTTACTTATTTCTGGCTCCCCAAATGGTGTAGTAGATGTTATCCCCTTCACTCTCTCATGTGAGTTTTCTCCTCCCTATTAGAAGAATTCAAAAGTTTATATTTGCCCTCTCTGTTTTATTAGAGTCCTTTGTGGGTTTTCTAGGGGTTTGTTTTGTTTTTAAGTGGAGGTGGTTATTGTCTATGAGTCAAGGAGTGCTCCCTGGAAGAGGTGATAATAATATTTCATGGGGAAGCATTTTCAAAAACAAGAAACAAGATACGCTGCCTGAATGAAGTGTCCAGGTCAGCAGAAATCTGAAAGCCCAGTGTATTGGGTTTAGTGTATTGAAAGCCCAGCTAGTGAGGTCTGTGAACACCAAAATACTCTTCTGGTGGAGTGAGTGGCAATAGCACAAAGGCAGGAGATTGAGTAGACCATGTGGAATATGTGATGTGCAATGGCTTAGGAATGGTTTTTGTAAAATTTATCTTTTTCTAAAAGTGAAATACATACTAGACTTTTTTTAAGGTTTAGAATTCAGAGCCTCAAACATGCTAAGCAAGCCCTCTGCCACTGTTATATGCCTAACCCTATGTTCCATATTTTATATAGACTTAAAGTATATTTAGAGATATATTTTCATAGAATGATTATATACCAAAAGACATCTTCTCATAGTATAATGGTATACTAAAATATATATAAAAATCTACTCATGTCATACACCAGAGGAGAAATATCATTTATGTTTCATTACAATTATATGTCATTTATCATTCATTTACTTGTATCTGGCATGAAGGAGCATTGTGTGCCATGGTATTGAAGAGGTCAGGGGACAACTTATGGTTATTGGTTCTCTCCTTCCAGCAAGGGAAACCTACGAGTAAAACCCATGCCATCAAGTTTGGTAGAAAATGCTCAGTGAGCTGTATCATCAGCTGGAATGTTTCTTTTTGTTAGGCTTTAGTCATTTATTCAATATTCATCAAAGCCAGTTAATACATACCACCAAAAGTTCCTATCAGAATCAGTACAAAAATTACAGAAACTTTTGCAAAAGGAGGAAAGTTTTTTTTTCTTAAACAAAATCAGTGATAATTAGCCACAGAGAAAACGAAGAGAAGAAAGGCATTTGAGGATAGAATGTATGTGTAAGTTCCAAGTGTGTGGATATGAGTGACACTGTGGGTGCCATTGGCATATGGAGGTATCGGCAAAGTGAATCTATGAGATACAAAGCTAATGGTACAGGATTCAGCTTGGAAATGCTGGGGAGTTGGAATATATAAAGGGTTGTTTTAGATGTGTATTAGTGTAGAGGAGTAGGGGAAGAGAGGATGATTAAATGATTTCTATAAATGTAATTCAACCAAGAGAGGAGAGAGTACTAAATTAAAGCAATGTCAGGAGAGAGAAAAACAGATGGAGGCATGTGTGACAGGACTCGGTGGCTGATGGAATGTGGGGGATGATAGAGAATGAGATGACTGGGAGAACTCCCAAGTTTCAGCTTGGAGAAGTTGAATGCCTGGAAAGTGCCAGTCACCATGGGAATGCAAGACAAGGATGGGAAAGATGAGCATGGTTTTGGTATGTGAAGTCTGGGGTCCTCTAGAACAGCAAGGTAAAGATGACTTGTCAGACTTCTCAAAGTCAGAGGGAGAAAATGGATCAGAGAGGCAGATGGAGAGCTGGTGTGAGCACCTACAATCCTCAAGACCACATCAAATGATGTCTTTCCATCTACAGCACAGTTTCTCTCCCACTGAGACCAGACAGGATTGCCCAGGTAGGGGAGCTGAATCCAAAGGGAGGCATCAGAGGCAAAGAGGTCCCAGTAAATGTAATTTTACTTTTAAAATATGCAGATCACATTTTATTATGTACAGGTGTGGAATTATCAAAGAATATTAAAATAATGATGATGATGATGATAATTATGACAAATTATTTGGACATTTACTAAACACTGTGGATATTAGTACCTCAATCAAGCTTAATCTGTATAAAATAATAAGAAATTGTTTTTTAGTTTGAGAATTATTTAGGCATCACTTAAAGTAGCAGCAACTCTTCATAGCGAAGTCTGCCTGTGAGAAAAAAGAAAAGGCTGGCTCCCTCTGATAAAATGGAGCCAGATGAGCTACAGCTTTAACTTGCAGTCTGACAGGCTGAGTTTGATTGAAAAAGCATTCAGAATCTGAGGTAGGTTCTTCAGTAAAAAAGAAATATAACAAGCATTATATTTCAGGAAGATTGATTAGGCTAATCAGGGGCTTGAATAGCAGGGAACACAATTATATTAATCAGGTGATGAAGTTATTTTGAAAGAAACTCAGAGATTTTACTTTTTTCATCAATGATATTAAACAGAATCAAGAATGACACTGTACATAATTGTATGTATGTACATACATACATACCTGTCTTATATTCATTAATAAATCTCAACAGCAAAAGAACTAAGTGGTAAAGCTTTATACAAGTAACCTGTTTCATAAATGAAAATCTAAAAGAAATGGATGATTTTCTTGATAGATTTCACATACCAATGTTAAATCAAGATCAGGTAAATAATTTAAGTAGTCCTGTAATCCCTAAGAAAATAGACAAGCTATCAAAAGACAGGGATAGTTCAACATATGAAAAATCCATCGATGTAATCCACCATATAAACAAAGTAAAAGAAAAAAATCACATGATACTCTTATTAGATGTAGAAAAGCCGTAGCACCCCTTCATGATGCAAGTCTTGGAAAGATAGGGATAAAAAGGCCCAAACCTAAACATAATAAGGGCTATATACAGCAAGCCAATAGCCAATATCAAATTAAATGGAGTGAAACTCAAAGCAATTTTACTAAAATCAAGGACAAGACAAGGCTGCCCACTCTCTCCATATTTCTTCAATTTAGTACTTGAAGTTCTAGCTAGAACAACAATACAACTAACGGTGATCACAGGGGATACAAATTGGAAAAGAAGAAGTCAAAGTGTTGCTATTTACAGATGATATGATTTTATATGTAAGTGACCCAAAAATTCCACTAGATAACTCCTACAGCTGATAAACACCTTCAGCAAAGAGGTTGGATACAAGATTAATTTAGAAAAAAAAAATCAGTAGCCCTCCTGTATACAAAGGACAAACAGGATGAGAAAGAAATTAGGGAAACTACACCTTCCACAATAGCCACAAATAATATAAAGTATCTTGGTGTAACTCTAACCAAGCAAGTCAAAGACCTGTATGAAAAGAACTTCATGTCTCTGAAGAAATTAAAGAAGATATCAGAAGATGGAAAGCTCTTCCATGCTCATGGATCAGTAGGATTAACATAGGAAAAATGGCCATCTTACCAAAAGCAATCTAAAGATTCAATGCAATCCTCATCAAAATACTAATACAATTGTTTACAGACCTTGAAAGTACAATACTAAATTTTATATGGGAAAAAAAAAAACAGAATAGCTAAAACAATCCTATACAATAAAATAACATCTAGAGGTATCTCCATCCCTGATTTCAAGCTATACTACAGAGCAGTAGTAATAAAACTGCATGATACTGGCATAGAAATAAACTGGTTGATCAATGGAATCTAATTGAAGACCTAGAAATGATCCTACACACCCACGGACACTTGACTTTTAACAAAGGATCTAAAAAACATACAATGGAAAAAAATAAAGCATCTTCAACAAATGGTAGTTGACCAACTGGATGTCTACATGTAGAAAATGCAAATAGATCCATATTTATCACCATGCACAAAACTAAAGTCCAAATGGATCAAAGATCTCAACATAAAACTAGATACACTAAAACTATGAGAAGAGAAAGTAGAGAAGAGCCTCAAAATCATTGGCACAGGAGGCAGCTCCGTGAACAGAACTCCAACAGCTCAGACCCTAAGATTAACAATTAATAAATGAGACCTCCTAAAACTGAAAAGCTTCTGTAAGGCAAAGGACACTGTCAACCGGACAAAACAACAACCTACAGACTGGAAAAAGATCTTCACCAGCTTCACATCCAAGAAAGAGCTAATATCCAATAATATATAAAGAACTCAAGAATTAAACACCAACAAACAAAATAATCCAATTTTTAAAATGAGGCATAGTTCCCTAAACATATACAAATTTATCACATCTAAGGTTTGGAAAGTAGTCAAATATATAAGCATCAATGCAAACATTAGTCTTCTGTGGTATCTTAGGGATGCTGTTCTTTCAGGCCTGGATAAATATCACCATGATACTCATGGACAAGTTAGACCAATGAATCATGGTGAACATCACACATTTATGAAGTCAAAGGAAGAAAAACAACTTGATTGGAGATTGTTAGGGAGGAAGAGAAACTGGGAAAGAATCATTTGTGCATAGTAAAGACATAAACATATAAAGATATAAAGATCAGAAAGACAGACCAACCTTGTGCTTTGCTCTCTGTAGAGCTGTTACCTGGAGGGCCTTCCTCATGCTACCAAAAAAAGAGTGATTATTCAGAAAAAAATGAAGCATAGAGCTAAACAGAGAATTTTCAACAGAGGAATATTGAATGGCTGAGAAGCATTTAAAGAAATGCTCAGTGTCCTTAGTCATCAGGCAAAGGCGAATCAAAACAACTCTGAGATTCCATCTTATACCGATCCGAATGGCTAAGATCACAATCTCAAGTGACAGCATATGCTAGCAATGCTGTGGAGAAATGGAAACACTTCTCCATTGCTGGTTGAGTGCAAACTTGTATAAACACTGTAGAAATCAATCTGGCACTTGGTCAGAAAATTGGGAATAGCTCTACCTCAAGATCCAGCTATACAACTTCTAGGCATTTACCCAAATGATGTTCTACCACACAAAAAGGACACTTGCTCAGCTATGTTCTTAGCAGCTTTATTCACAATAGTGAACATCTTAAAACAACCTAGATGTCCCTCAACCAAAGAATGAATAAAGAAACTGTGGCACATTTACACAATGGAATACTACTCCGCTATTAAAAACAATGGAATTATGAAATTTGCAGGCAAATGGATGGAACTAGTAAAGATCATCCTGAGTGAGATAACCCATACCCAGAAAGATACACATGGTACATACTCATTTATAAGTGGATTTTAGCCATATAGTACAAGATAAACGTACTACAATGCACAGACCCAAAGAAGGTAGGTAACAAGGAGGATCCAAGGGAGGATGCTTAAATCTCACTCGGAAGCAGAAATAGAATAGACAGAGGTAGTTGTTAGAGGCATGGAGCAGGATAGGAGAGGGACGTAGAGAGATATGACAGTGGAGATCAGACCTAGGGAAAATGGGGGGGGGGCGTGGTGGGCACATAAGACCTGTGGAGAAAAGAGAACCTGTGGGCGAGAGTATAACTGTGACAAGCTAGAGACCTAAGTCAAGGTAGGCTCCTCAGAGGAGAGAACTGTAGCAGAGATTCATAGTAGCAGGGGCCATAGATACTGAAGAGGACAACCTCTAGGTAGAGAAGTCTCCTAGTAAGGGGAGGAGAACACCAACCTACTCACAAAACTTCAACACAAAACTCACTACAAGATGTGCAGGGATAAAGATAGACCAGATAGAGCAGAAACTAAGGGAATGCCTGTTCAAACCCAAGACCCACTCCATGAGAGAGAGCCAACCCCTGACACTATTAATTATACTACACTAATCTTGCACACCCGAGCCTAGCAGAGTTGTCCACCCAGGGGCTCTACCCAACAGTGCTTCAAAACAGATTCTAAGACTCACAGTCAAACATTGGGTGATGTGTAGAAAGTCTTGTGGAAAAGTGGCATGGAGGAGGGGAGAAAAAGGGCCTGGAAGAGACAAGAACCGCACAAGAAAACAAATAGACCCAACTAACCATGCCCAGAGGGGCTTGCTGAGATTAAGTATCAGCCTATGTCCATGCATGGACAGGAACTAGGCCCCCTACAAAGATGTAGCAGATGGGCAGCTCAGGATTCATGTGGGTCCTCTAGTAAGGGGAGCAGGGGCTGACTCTGACATGGACTCTGATGCCTGTTCTTTTATCACTTCCCCCCTGGAGGGATTGCCTTGCCAGGCCACAGAGGAAGGCAATGTGCTCAATCCGGATGCCACTTGATGAGCTGGGGTGGGTTGGAAATGGGGCTCTCTTTTTCTAAGAAATTGGGGAGGGGAATTCGGGAGAGGGAAGAAGGGTGGGAGTGGGAGGTGAGAAGGGATGGGACTATGACCAGGATGTAAAGTGAATAAATAAATAAATAAATAAATAAATAAATAAATAAATAAATAAACAAACCTAGTCTACTTCCTCTGTAAAGACACAGTTCTGAATGGCAGAAAGCGATGTGCAGGGACTGTGTAATTCATCACTGTGGAGGAAGGCAGGCATGCCCATGTATTTTCAGGAGTTAAGCTTAGAGCTATGGGTCCTCCTCCTCCTCCTCATCCTGTCTCATCTCTGCCTCATACCAGATGCTGCCAAGAGTACAAAATGTCAGCTTCATCGATTTGCTTACGTTCAACCCAATAAAGGAATGAGAATTTGAAGCTTGCTTTCATGGTCTTCTGGGCTTATGCTTTGCTTCAACATCAAAATTCTCGCGGCGGCAGTTCCCATAGATAACAGTTCAGCGGTCGCGGTTATTTTAGTTTCAGCTCAGATAGGTTATTCTTAAGCTTATCTGAAAGGAGCATGGTCGATCTGCTTCACACAGCAGCATATGAATAAGCATTTGCTTCTAATTCCACCCACCACTGCTCCCTCTCTCCGTTGCTTTTAAAAGCGTCTGCCATCACAGATGCAGATGGTATGTCACTATGAGCAACTGCTCCGTTTGGAGGAGCTGCATCTCTTGCCTGAAGTTCACTGGCAGCTACAAAGCAATGAATGGAGAAGCCCTCACAAGTCCATTTGTGTCTGAAGGGTTAACTCGGGAAGAACTTTTTACCTATCATCTCTGTGGTTATGTTGCTTAAGAGTTTCAACTTTGTAACGCTTGATGTACACTAATGGGTATATGTACTACAAGGGGAAGTTTTGGAGCACAGCAATAAAATTAACTCTGATTAAAGTGCTGGAACAATAAGCACTTTTTTTTTCTGTTTTCTGCTCTGATCTTATATTTGTACTTCTTCATATAATGCACAATTCTGACTGATTTTCTCTACTCATATTTCTGATTTTATCCATGCTCATTCATTTTAACGGCACATATTATGTTACACAAATGTTTCATATATCATCCTTTTACTCTCTGTTTGATATGTGTCTGTACTGTTTCCGTTTTCAAGTTTTATTTTGCTTTCTCCCTTTCAAACAAAGCTACCTTGGGAAGTGAGCTTTACTTGCATTACTCCAGGGAATGTAACTAGAAGAGAAACTCCAAGTCAATATGTTTCCTCCAAAAAGATTATAATCATGGTGATATAAGTCAATTAACCTTCGGATCATTTGACAGTGCCAGGAAGCCCGTGGTGCATATATAAGTGAATATAAAATGAAGTTGAGCTTAATTTGTGTTTCTTCATTACATGTGATCTTGGGTGTCTGCTCTCTCTCTGTCTCTGTCTCTGTCTCTGTCTCTGTCTCTCTCTCTCTCTGTCTCTCTCTCTCTCCTCTCTTCTCTCACATGCTTTTACCTTATTTTTATTTACTTTGAAGAATTCTTGTTTTGTTGGTTTGTTTTGACTTTTTGAGACAGGATCTCACTAGGCTGGCCTCAAACTCGCGATCCTCCCAAGACTCGTTGAACTTAAGTATTGCCCCCCAAGTGTTTAAATATGTAAATGAAAGCTGTTTAGTCCACTTAGTGTTACTTTTATATATGATTTCATGGATGACTGCTTGGTATTGAATGAACAATTAGGAGCTCATACTTGGAAAAGATTAATTAACCCACACTCAGAGTCCTTTGTCCTCTGGCTCTACAGTCTTTTGTACTTTTTAAAACTTGTTTTTAGATTTTAATCTATGTG
This sequence comes from Acomys russatus, assembly GCF_903995435.1. Taxonomy (NCBI): domain Eukaryota; kingdom Metazoa; phylum Chordata; class Mammalia; order Rodentia; family Muridae; genus Acomys; species Acomys russatus. The sequence goes on along the minus strand of NC_067143.1, from coordinate 43,753,169 downwards.
CATTTGTGTGCATAGTGTGTGGTGTGTCCATGTAGGTCAGAGGAGAGCACTGGAGCTGGAGTTAGGGGTGATTGTGAGCTACCTGATGAGAGGCTAAGAACCAAACTTGGGATCTGTAGGAAACCAACCTCTGCTCTTAACCAATGAGCCATCTCTCCTGTACCTAAATAGAGGCTCGAAAACGTCTCTGTCACCTCTTGGAAATGTTTATAATTTTGCCTACTACTCTATTTAGCCAATATATAATATATAAATATATATTAATAAATATATATAAACTTATCATATATATGAGAAAATAGAGGTAAATTTAAAATTTCATATTATGGATGAGTTTTGATGCTGCTTAGTATTTAGCCTTGCTTTCTTGATTTTTTTTTACCATATCATTTCTGTTATATATAAGGTTTCTGTTAAATTATCAAATTTTCAAATGATTAACTCATAGATCATTAAATAATCATAATAACCATATGAGATAAGTGGTATCATCAGTTGTTTGCTTATTTTTTATTTCCTTATTTATTTTATTTTATTTTATTTTTTGAGATTGAGTCTCACAGAACCTTGATAGGCCTGTAACTCACTACCCAGCTGGAGATGACTGTGACTACCAATCCTCCTGCCAGCCCTTGGAAATGGAGTCAAAGGTGAGTACCACCAGGCCAGGTTTAGTTTTTAGTAGTAGACTGTTGAAGTGTAGAAAGGTTAGTGACTTTGCTGTAGAATTGATGCTTTTGTCTGTTGATTCAAAGTCCTCTGTCTCCTTATACAATAGCCTTCTCACCCTAGCCATTATCTTCTGGAGTCCCCTGGCCATTATACAACCTTTACTGACATCGTATATATTTAGTCTGAATGTCAAGCTCCTCAGAAAATCCCGTTGGGATTGCAATAGGAATGACACAGAATCTCCAATGATTAGAATGCCTTCTTTATTGTATTGAACTCACATTTGTGACCTGGGCATGTTATTGCATTTTTCAGTCCTTGACTGTTAAACAGGTTGCATGCTTTTCTAGACCACAGGCGTTAAACATCTACTGTGTGCAATGTTATTATTACTTTTGTTATTTTCATTTAACTTGTGAGTAGTCTTCAGTATTATTAGAAACCACCTACCAATTCACTTTCCCATAACTTTATTAATATTTATTTCTTAGCACTTACTTTCACAACTGGATGTTAGATGCAGTAGAGTCCCTTGCTTTGTTTTTATATTAAAGGAAATTTAAGTATATTCAAATACAGAATATCTTTGTGAAATGAATATTTATGATCCTCTCATGTTCTTCATTAGTCTTAATTATCCATTATGCCTCAAAGTTCATTTTTCTGATTTTTACACCTCAGTCTTATTTAAATTTTCCTAGTATAAGTACTTTTTTAAAAATTTATTCTTGTTACATCTCAATGTTTATCCCATCCCTTGTATCCTCCCATTCCTCCCCCCCGCCCCATTTTCACATTATTCCCCTCCCCTATGACTGTTCCTGAGGGGGATTACCTCCCCCTATATATTCTCATAGGGTATCAAGTCTCTTCTTGGCTACCTGCTGTCCTTCCTCTGAGTGCCACCAGGTCTCCCCCTCCAGGGGACATGGTCAAATGTGAGGCACCATAGTACCTGAGAAAGTCATATCCCACTCTCCACTCAACTGTGGAGAATATTCTGACCATTGGCTAGATCAGGAAAGGGGTTTAAAGTTTACCTCCTGTATTGTCCTTGGCTGGTGCCTTAGTTTGAATGGGACCCCTGGGCCCAAATCTGCCTATCATATTGTTCTACTTGTAGATTTCTAAGACCCTCTGTATCCTTTTATTTTGCTATTCTCCCATGCGTCTCTCATTTAGAGTCCCAATAGGATGCCTTCCCCTCTGTCCCAGTTTCCTGGTAAGTGAAGGCTTTCGTGGGACATGCCCCTTGGGCTAGTATGCAGATATAAGTGAGTATATACCATTTGATTCTTTCTGCTTCTGGGTTAACTCACTCATTATGATCACTTCTAGCTCAATCCATTTGTCCACAAATTTCAGGAATTCCTTGTTTTTAATAGCTGAGTAGTATTCCATAGTGTATATGTACCACAGTTTCTTTATCCACTCTTCTACTGAGGGACACTTAGGCTGTTTCCATGTTCTGGCTATTATGAATAAGGCTGCTATGAACATGGTTGAGCAAATTTTCTTGTTGTGTGCTGGAGCATCTTCTGGGTATATTCCAAGGAGTGGAATAGCTGGGTCTTGAGGAATCCCTATTCCCATTTTTCTGAGATAGCACCAGATAGATTTCCAAAGTGGCTGTACTAGTTTGCATTCCCACCAGCAATGAAGGAGTGTTCCTCTCTCCCCACATCCTCGCCAGCATGTGGTGTCGCTTGAGTTTTTGACCTTAGCCTTTCTGATGGGTGTAAGATGGAATCTCAGAGTTGTTTTGATTTGCATTTCCCTGATGACTAAGGAGGTTGAGCATTTCTTTAAGTGTTTCTCAGCCATTTCATACTCCTCTGTTGAGAATTCTCTGTTTAGTTCCAAGCCCCATTTCTCAATTGGGTTATTTGGTTTGGTGGTGTTTAATTTCTTGAGTTCTTTATATATTTTGGATATTAGACCTTTTTTAAAACAGTATTTTACTTTCAAACTTTTTATGTAATTAAAATTTAGGTATTTTGTCTATTATGTACCATATTAGATTTTTTGAGAATTATGTAAATGTATTTTTGTCTTTTAACCAGAATATTGCTTGTGTAATTACTGTTATGCTTGAGGTTATTTTCCTATATAATTTGTGATAGTCTCCATTTTTATTTCCATTCTTTATTGACAGTTTTATTCTTTTCAGTAAAATCTAAAAAGAGAAATCATTTTTCTCATTGTAACTTCAATCTTGCAGTACCTTACTGATCACTTTTTCATTCCAGGTCACTGTCATCATACCATACTCTTGGACATAACACCCTGGTGGTACAATTCCATCTGTTCAGCTGAAGGAAAACCAAAGATTCCAGCTACTGCGACTAGATCATAACAGAACAAAGCTGAGTTGTTGGGCATGGAAAACACTAAATTTATTTTTCTGGTTTAAGTGTTAGCTGTGAAAGGAGCTGAGTCTTTCCCTAGTCATGTCCATTTCTTGCCACCACCAAACTTGTTTTGCTAGGAAATTTCCAAATAAAAAATATGCCACGGCCTTTAGTTGTATCATTGCACCTTGACTGATGCCTCTGTTTCACATGGTCATACTCTCCTTGTGTGAAGATCAGCACAGCTACTTCCATGTCCCAGAAAAGTCATTTTATGTAAGACATTCAACAATGTAAAAATCATATAATCTAAAATATTTAAAAAGTGGAAATTTTTTCATTAAATTTATTACTTAGTTATTATTTATTCTCTATTAAAACAAGAAATTAAGGCTGGTGGCATACCAGGCCTATAGCGATACTTTTCTCCTGTCTCTCTCTTTTTCCTCTAAAAGCTTCATGTTCATATACAAAATAACATTTACTCTACACAGGCTCTAGATATTTTTATTTTAGTCTTTAAAAATATAGTCCTGGCATTAAATGGGAACATTTAAATGTTCCCAGTGCATCTGACAACTGACCTGCCCCTACCATGCTCCAAACTTGACTGAGTCTGTAGGTTCATTCCTTAGCTGGATTCACTCCTATAGTTTGGCCAACGTCCTCCTCAGAGTTGGCTTTTGCCTCTGTGATTCTAAGGAATGCAGAGGAAATCCACATCCATTGAATTATGCAACTTTTGATATTTACCTCTGTCTTGACTGGTAGAAAAGTCAATTGTCCTTTAGTAAAGAAATGAAAATAATGGTCCTTGAGAGCCCTCCCACTTTATTCTCGTCTTACAGACCACTAAGGTGCTCGATACCAAGTGTGATTTTACCCTGCCTGTCTCCGGAGTATTATCACATATTGATTTAACAAACTTAAATGTCCCTCATGGTTCACAAAGTAAAGTTCAAACATTGTAGGATGACCTATGGGGCTACACTGCTGGGTGACCCCCTGAACCTAGATACGCTTCTCCTTACCCACCTCTCACCACACACACTGTTTCAGACTCATCAATTCTTTTGCCACTGCAGAGATAGCATCACAATGCCACCTCTTCTTCAGTTGATGTTTATTGAGTGTCCCTTATGCATCAAATAGTAATACAAAAAATAAAAATAAAAAAAGATGCAGCTCCATTCTTCTATGTCCACCACAACAGCATTCTGTTTATCTAAAACAATCTTGTAACTCCACAGACAACCTGACATCACGTGCTTGTAACTCTCTAAACAATGCACTCATTATTTTGTGTCCCTTGGATTTCTATGATGGATGGTGACTGAATGGGAAGAATCATCATGTATGATCACATTTTCCTTCTTATTCTTCTTTATTTCTTGCTACTGGATCCTGTGAAGGCTGAGAACAGATTTAACCTCAAGTCACAGATCCCAGAGCCCCTTTGGAAGTGCCTTCATTTTGGAAGGGGTGGAAGAGCCTGTGGGCTATGTGTAGAAGACACAGAAGAAAGAACACTGTCTTTAGGAACTAGATAGAAGAGGTTAGAGGGACTTCAGAAGAAAGTGGAGGTAGGTGGATCTGGAGAGACAGCAAAGCTACAGCAGTGCTCAGAACATGCCCATAGAGAAGATAAATCCTCAGCAGCTGCAAGGGAAAAGTAAAGGGAAGTGTCTGTGGGTTCTGTGAAGCAGATAGAAGAGCTTATAGACATTGTAGAAGGAAGGAGATGTCAAAGCTATGACAGTGTAAAGGAAGTTCCCATGGAGATGCTAAATCCTAGAGAGTAGGCTTTCTAGCTCCAAAGGATGAATTTCATGTGTGCCAGTGAGGCATAAAAGAATGAGACCAAAATCATTCTCAAGTCATATGTCCTGGTCTCCATGGAGAGTACTGCATGGGGTTAATTGGTAGTGGAGAGACTGAATCCTGTGAAATTAATGCCGTGGAACCTTACAACATCTGCACACTCACAAGGATGTCATAAGGATGATAAAGAAGTTAGGTGCCTAATGTGTGCTTGTTTTTCTGTGTGAGAACATTCTCTCATAATATTCAATTTCTTCTATAATTATATATTTATAAGTACCCATAAATAGTGAAGTTTTTAGAATAGGGATTATATCTTAGTCATTTGTGTCACCTCATGTCACATCAGAGTTTTGCATACTCTAAGAACTCAATTTGCATGGGGAACTGTAAAATGAGCAATGAACACTCAGAAGTAAACTGTGAAAATTAAATATATTTAAAATTGCATCTCCTTAGGTATGGCTTCATACTTCCACACACAGACATAAACATGGGTATATACAAATACTGCAGTCTTTACTAGCAGGAATATATGATTTTTCACTGTGTTTAATGTGTGTATACAGTCAATGTTGTTCCAAGAATGGTGATGTACTTTGGGGATATTTACCTTTGAAAAGAATCCTAGAAAAAAAGAGAAGAATATAAGCTACCAACTTGTAAAAAGGAGCATGATTCCTCCCCCAGAAGGGTCATGGGAGGCATTGAGATCTGCCTTGAACTCCTGGCTGCACATTACAATCACTTCAAGGCAAATAGTAATTAGTGTGTAATGAACAGTGTCCAATTGGGATTAGCTTCTGAATTACCATCTAAATGTGGTGACAGCAGAAAATTTGCCATGATTATCACTACCCAGCTTGCCCCAGGAGAACCCATTATCCTGAAAATCTTAAGATACTTAGCACACTTTTGTCTCCAGGTTCTCAAGATGTCATTGGTGTTTGTACTTCTTTTCTCCAAATTATACAAGCTCTGAGGTGAGGCGACGCATCTTGAACTTTTTAACATTCCTAAGAGCTCAATCTTTCCTGCTTTGCAGTAGAACACACAGGCACCGAGTAAGCACACATCGACAAATTAATCTGCCAGTATCCATAGCAACTAAAAAAAATTAAACAATGTCTTGTAAATATTTGCTTCCTTCTATTCTGGGAGTGGGAGGTGATGGTTTGCAAGAGAAAAATAGGAAATAAAGATCTAATTTCAATGTCTCTGATTGAAGGCACTGGCAAACTTCTGTTTTTAATACATGTGAGTGTTCATTACCTCCACACTATTGCTGCACTGACTCGACAGATGGGACGTATGTTCTTAACACATGTGACATGAATAATATAGAAGTCCGTCTTTAAAGCATGTATAATCTTGGAAGGAGGATATTGATATTGCACATTGCTCAACCAAATAGTAATAGAAATTTAAAAACCTATGATAGAGCTCAAACAATGGCTCAGCAAGTAAAATCACCCACTGCCAAGCCAGAGGACCTGAGATCAAACCCCGGGAATCACATACTAGCATATGGTAGCAGGAGAGAACTGATAGCTGGGATTTACTGTAAGACATCCACACAGGCAGTGTGGCACACGTTCCCTCTAATATACACACTGCAAAAAAAAAAAACAAAAGAAAAGTCAACGATAATCAACAATGGAACATAGATGAGGATGGGCCTTCTGAGAAATACAAGTTGGGAAAGAAGGGATGTGACAAAGATAAGAGTTGCATCTTGTACTTCTCTGATTCAAAATACATGGTATCCCAAATTCCTTTACCAATGGTGTCCGCTGTTAATTCATTTCACTTCCAGTGAACCTGATTGTATATTTCATCCCCAATCCACGCAACCTAATATATTCTTCCTCATACAGCAGTCCTTTCTCCCTGGTAAATCATTCATAAAAGAAGCACTACAAAATCTTGCTCATCAATCCCAATGACTTAGATGGAATTCGTTAGAATTTTACTTGTGATTCCTAGTATTTTACAGCAGTTTGTCATAATGTTTTTCATACTTTGAAATATATTGCATATATTTTTTGGTTTTTATTTAATTAATTTATTCAGATTAGAGCTCTATGGTTTTCTCCTCACTCGTGTCCTCCTGCTCCTCCCTCCCTCCCACTTTCACCCTATTCCCCTCCCCTAGGTCTGTGACCTAAGGGGACCTCCTCCCAATGCATACTGTCTATGCGATGTTATATGCTATTCTATACTATACAATGCTACACAACACAAAGCAACACAATTTGACCTATACTTTTTTGTAGTACTTGGAATTAAATGTAAGGTTTCATATTTATGAGACAAGGTCTCTATCACTGAGTTAGATTGTCAGCTACTTATTCCTCTGTTTTCAATGCTTTATACTTAGGATAGATGAAATATTGAACTACAGATTCAGAGAATAAGCTGCATTTCTCAACTTTGGCTGCATTTAAAATTACCTAGATGGGTTTACAAATCTCACCAACAAGGTATATGCATAGTTTATAAAACCAGACTGTCTTGGGGAAGACCCAAGCAGAAGATTTTTAAAGCTCTTCGGGTGATCGTACAAGTAACTTCAATCTAGCCTCACTAAGCTTAATGGTTCAGTGAGCTATTAAGACACTCACAGCCATTGTGTGGTCTGTGATGGAGGAACATGCCAGAACTCACTGAGGTAAATATGAACAATGAAGATGTAAAAGGAAACCATAGTTAAGTTAGGAATCTTATTATTCCCTTTTTTAATGTAGCACTGACAAACATACCAACCACTGAGTGATCACTTCACAATAATACTTGTGCTCATCCCATTGTCTTAGCTCCTACTTTCTAAATTTATCCAAATTCATAATACTATCTACTGAAAACTACTATTTATTTTTCAGAGAGATGCCAATATAGACTTTTTGTTGCTTTTCTTCAAGACACTAAGTAATAACAGGAACACAAGCAAGGCTGTAGTTTAGAAGAAGAAGAGAATGGATTCAAGAGGCTTTTTCTTTCATCAGGAAAAGAAAAACTGGGTCAACTTCGCAGAACGGAAAAAAAAGGAGAGCTGGAGGAGGAAGACATTTTAAAAATGCTAGAGTGAAGAATGGTTCATCACTCCAGGTCCGGTGAGAAGTGCACAGCTTACTTGTGAGTGGGTTTGATTTTCTCACTGCTGTCTTTTCGAATGATAGCTCCAAACAAAAGCAAGAAAATACTCTTCCTGTTCTGAAGCAGCACTGGATCATGACTCCTAGATTCTTGGCATCTTCTGAGTCTGGTCTCTGTCTGTATGCAGAAAAAGGGGTGATTGCTACAGCTGAGATGTCAGTAAAGACTCATCCACAGACTTCTTTTCAAAGGTGGGTGGGGAATTTAGTAGGAAGAAAAGAAGAGAAATGTGGCAAGCATAAGAGAGAGTGGTTTAACGAAATAGCATGGGGAGCTGAGAGATTGTTCCGTGGTAAGGAGTACTAGCTTCTGTACTGAGGACCCAGGTTAGATTTCCAGCACATATGGTGGCTCAAAGCATTTATAACTCCAGTCCCAGGGATCCAATGTTCTCCTATGGCATCCACAAGTACTGCATTCCCATGAAGGTCACATACATGTGTAGACATAACACCCACATATACAAAATAAGAAAAAATTTAAAAACAGCATGATATTTTAGCACGATAGGGGAAGGACAAAGAAAATTATGTCTAGCAGGATGCATACAACACGAGCTGGAAAACTAGACTGAGCCACAACATAAGAACTTTGAATGGCATGCACAGAGGAGTTGTGTAAGATGAGGTGTAAAGTAGGGAGTGGCATGCTATACTTGTGCAAAGAAAGATCATTTATGACAACAGTGTGATAGACTGGAGGTGGATAGACCTGTGATGGAGACCAATTTGTAGCCCATTACAATTATGGGACTGTTGCAGGTTTCCATGGATACAACTAGGCAAAGGGGATATTTTTCCAGCAGAGCACAGAGCATCATGTGATCTTCACTGTTTTTAAAAGCCAGCCTCCTACCTCAGGACTCTTGGGCACATTGCCAAGTCATAACTCAATGGCTGCTCCAAAAGTTTTTGGGATCATAATACTTCATGAAAAAAATAGATCATAAAATGTAGGTCATTAAAAAAATCACAGCTCAGCTCTGTAAAATGATATTCATTTTAGAGTTATTTGAAGGGATGTTGCAATTTTCTTGCATACACACTTTTGAGAGAAACAATTTGAAATGTCACTCATAGTATCATGATAAAGGTTTTAACCAATGTCAAAACTGCTTCATGAGAGGTAAACTGCTGTAACAGATGTTTCTTTTGTTGTGTTGTTTTTTTCTGTTTGTTTGAATGAATCAAATAGGTAGGCAGTTAACTAAGTTCGTATTCAACACAGTGGGGGAGCTACACAGATAGTTGGGAGGCTGCCTGGCTCTGAGGACTAGTCTTGCAAAAGGTTAACAATATTTATGTACTTGACTTAAATTGGTAAGCTAGTCCCATTTTGATTATTCCTTTATTTACATCACTGATCAATGGAAGGTTGAAGTTGTTTCTTTAGCCATAAATGGACACACACACACACACACACACACACACACACACACAGAAGCAATGCAACACAATGATTCATTTCTTCCAGTTACTTTTATTCTTTTGAGTCACAGGTTGAAGACTAGTTCTGATGCAAAGAGATATACTATTTTATGATTAATTTTAAAGAAGTTATTGGGATTTTTAAATAAGTAGACTCTAAAGTATAGAAAATCAAGCTTAAAAAGCTAATTAAAAACTGTTGTGCCATAAGAGTTAACGGAATATTAATGTGAGGTTAAAAAAAAAAAAAAAAAAAGGATACGTCATTGAGATACCAGACTCAGATTTTATAGTACAGACTGTTTGGCGTTTTACTATTTTCTCTCCACAGTTAGCACTGGATACTATGAGAGGAGAAACAAGAGTTTATGAGATAAACTATATGCAATTTTCAAAGAAAGGCCACTTGGCTCTGTTACCATGACTAACTGACGTTTGTTACCTGTGTATAAATCTTAGAAAAGCTTAAGGAAATATTGATTGTTCCTCTTAATCAGCATTGCTAGAAGGAGTGCACAGTAGCTGAAACTGCATAGGCTGCCCTTCATGGATGCAGCTCCATCAGAAGCTACAGAGACTCTCTAAATCATTTTTTTTTATTGTAAGACTCTATTTTCTCCAAAAGATTCAATGGCGCAATTAAGTCTGAGGTTCGCTTCAGACATGTTGCTGGTCTAAGTGGAGGTCTATGTATAAAAATGCAACTGGACATATATTTGTCACCTTACACAAAACTTAAATCCAAGTGGATCAAAGACCTCAACATATAACCAGAGACACTAAGTCAGATACAAGAAAAAGTGGGGAAGATCCTGGAACACATTGGCATAGGAGACAATTTCCTGAACAGAACACCAACAGCCCAGGCCTTGAGATCAACAATTAATAAATGGGACCTCATGAGGCTGAGAAGCTTCTGTAAGGCAGGAGACAATGTCAAGAGAACAATGCGACAGCCGACAGACTGGGAAAAGATCTTCACCAACCCTACATCTGACAAAGGTCTAATATCCAAAATATATAAAGAACTCAAGAAATTAAACACCACCAAACCAAATAACCCAATTGAGAAATGGGGCTTGGAACTAAACAGAGAATTCTACACAGAGGAATATTGAATGGCTGAGAAACACTTAAAGAAATGCTCAACCTCCTTAGTCATCAGGGAAATGCAAATCAAAACAACTCTAAGATTCCATCTTACACCCATCAGAATGGCTAAGATCAAAAATTCAAGCGACACCACATGCTGGCGAGGATGTGGGGAGAGAGGAACACTCCTTCATTGCTGGTGGGAATGCAAACTAGTACAGCCACTTTGGAAATCTATCTGGTGCTATCTCAGACAACTGAAAATAGGGTTTCCATAAGACCCAGCAACTCCACTCCTTGGAATATACCCAGAACATGCTCCAGCACACAACAAGAAATTTTGCTCAACCATGTTCATAGCAGCCTTATTCATAATAGCCAGAACATGGAAACAGCCTAAGTGTCCCTCAGTAGAAATATGGATAAAGAAACTGTGGTACATTTATACTATGGAATACTATTCAGCTATTAAAAACAAGGAATTCCCGAAATTTGTGGACAAATGGATTGAACTAGAAATGATCATAATGAGTGAGTTAACCCAGAAGCAGAAAGACTCAAATGGTATATACTCACTTATATCTGCATACTAGCCCAAGGAGCATGTCCCATAAAAGTCTTCACTAACCAGAAACTGGGACAGAGGGGAGGACATCCTATTAGGACTCTAGATGAGAGAAGCATGGAAGAATGGCAAAGTTGAAGGATCCAGAGAATCCTAGGAACCTACCAGAAGAAAATTATGATAGGCAGATTTGGGCCCAGGGGTCCCACTCAACCTATGGCACCAGCCGAGGACAATACAGGCCGTAAACTTTAACCCCCTACACAGATCTAGCCAGTGGACAGTACATTCTCCACAGTTGAGTAGCGAGTAGGGTCTGAGTTTCACACGAACTCTGGTACCCCATATTTGACCATGTCCCCTGCATGGGGAGACCTGGTGGCACTCAGAGGAAGGATAGCAGGCTACTAAGAAGAGACTTGATACCCTATGAGCATATACAGGGGGAGGGAGTCCCCCTCAGTCACAGTCATAGGGGAGGGGAGTAAGAGGAAAATGGGAGGGAAGGAGGAATGGGAGGATACAAGGGAGGGGATAACCATTGAGATGTAATATGAATAAATTAATAAAAATAAAATTTAAAAAATCAGTCCATTTTCTTCCAACTGGGTTCCACAAAAAAATCATGTAAAAATTCTGTCAAAATCTCTGTTTCAGATGAGAAACAGCATGCTGTTTTGTGGGCATGATGAGGTGTTAATGATATAATAAATATAAATACCCCCAGTCCCTGTTTTTGGTATTTTCTACAAAATTTAGAAGATTTCATGGCAAAGCATGTATGGTATGTCTTTGGCAGTCATGAACTGTGAGGGTAGGAGCAGAATAAATAGAGAAATCTCTTTCCAATATCTTACCTTCGCACTTGCTCATAGATGCATTATGCTGATATCAACGAGTGTATTTTTAAAATTATAACAGCAGTTAAAATGAGATAAAGCAATGTCTGCAGTAAGAAGCCAGCATCACCTCCTGTCATTTTAAAGATAAAATAATGCTTAGAAAAATCATTCAGTGAAATTTAGCCTATCACCATTGCTGGTAGATATAAGAAGAAAGACGGAAAAGAAAGGGAACATATGAAATAGGAACACTGGAACAGCCTGAGCCCAATTCAGTGTGTGAAATTCTCTAGTACGAGTCCCAGCTCCTTTAGGTGCACATAGTGAAAAGGAAGGGAAGTGGGCAGAGCCATTTAAGGTTACACGAAAACAAACTATACATTAATCTTGAGGGACACTAGTTACATTAGACCGCGAAAAAAGGTGTTTGAAGGCATTTGGGAAACACTGGGACTGAGACTGCGTTCAGAATATATTCCATGACTTCCTTGTTTTTCTCAGTTCAATAATTATATTTTGGTTATATTAATATTATGTTCCAGAAAAATCACACTCAGTTGTTTGGAGAATAAAATGACATGGTTTAAATTATTCTAGCAAGAGAACATTTAAATAAGTGGCAAGGGGTGGAGAGATGAAATGAAGACGTGAAAATGGAGACTGATTCATCCACTCTCTCTGCTTTGGGTATGTTTGAAAATTTCCATAATAAAAGGGTCTTTAAAAACACAGGCTCCTGGTTTCCTCAGGTGCTCACTCCACTTTGAAGACACAACTCTATGACTTCAAAAAAGGCCAGGAAGCTAAGAAGGGACAAATGGCTTTCAGAGGTAGGGAACACATGTGGAGGGAGAGTTACCAGTGATGAAAAGGTTTAATAAGAAAGATGGGAGAGAGGACAGGGCAACGGATGAGGCATGGAGGAGGAGTAACCAAAACAGATGTACACTGAATTTGTGGACGGTATTCCTCCCAGAAGCCATAGTTTATTTCACGAAAATCCCAGTGCCAGGAATTGGATCATCTCTATGTATTTATTGCTGCTCAGGGAAAACCCACCGGCATCCCAAATACCATGGAGTAGTGCCATGGCTTCTCAGTAGTGCTAGTGGTAAGACTGTATTGATGAGGAAACTGCCCACACTCTTGTCACCGGGCACAAATCAATTTTTGTTTTATAACATGGTGAACATATGACATTAGGTGATGTACAAATTTAAATATAATTCATTAATTAAGTCAAATTCTTTGAGGCTATAGTTCAGGAATCAGTATTTTCTACATTCTTGAGTGTGTAATATTTTGCAGCCATGTTTGAGACAATAATGTTATAACTTACTTAGTTCTAAGACTCTTTTCCAGGAACCATGATTAACCAAAATATGGTAAAATTATTTTCTTTATGTGTATATATGTATACACATTATATATATATATTTATACATATACACATATATGTTATATATATGATATACATACACACATATACCTATGTAAGTCATTCAACTGCCCCTGCTTTTGTTTTCGCTATGTAAGAAGTAGATTAATCAGAATTTACTGAGCCATATATACCCAGATCTAATAAAAATCTCAACTCTCCACCACCTACTTGCTGTTCCTCTTTCATTTCTATTTCTATACAGACCTAGGTATGGATGGCTTTCTCTGAGAAAATTAAGCCGCCATGTCTTTCCTTGCTTTGTGCCTTCTTTCTGTTAATAACCAAGCAGAGTGCTCCTAAGGCTCGGCCCCTCCATTTTAGATGCTTCAACCCTCCATTCAGATATCTTATTTTCATAAAGAAGAGAACATGACATCTTACCCTCTGGATCAAAGTAAAAAAGTTTTCATAGTTATAAAATGCTAATCTAATGCCAGTTTAGCTTCTACTCTTTAATTTTATCATTAGAAATTCCAAGGTGAGGGGTTTGAAGTTTACAGCCTGTATTGTCCTTGCAATGGAAAGGACATTCTCCACAGTTGAGTGGAGAGTGGGGTCTGACTTTCACACATACTCTGGTACCCCATATTTGACCATGTCCCCTGCATGGGGAGACCCGGAGGCACTCAGAGGAAGGAAAGCAGGCTACCAAGAAGAGACTTGATACCCTATGAGCATATTAAGGGGGAGGAAGTCCCCCTCAGTCACAGTCATAGGGGAGGGGAGTAAGGGGGAAATGGGAGGGAGGGAAGAATGGGAGGATAGAAGGGATGGGATAACCATTGAGATGTAATAAGAATAAATTAATAAAATTAAATTAAAAAAAAAAAGAAATTTCAAGGTAAGAGGGGTGAGTGATCAGGCTGACATAGGCCATGGCTGAGTCCCTACTACCATGTTGCAATAGAGATAAAATGTTTCAGGCTAAGTGCCAATCATTCATTACCATGAGCTAATATTTAGAACTTCTCTGCCATTTGCATAACAGACAGGCCCTCTCTCCCATTTTTACCAGCAACCATATCAAGAGGGTATAATTGATGTTATTCCTACAGATTTATTTAGGATTAATGAGGTTAAGCACTTTGTTTTGAATATGATCTTGTAGTGAGGGGGGGAAAAAAACCCAGTCTGTTTCCAAATACAATTATTTCCAGACATTGTTGATGAAGGTAAGAAGGGTCATCATACACACATATAGTAACAAGTATTGACTGTGCTTAGCCAAACTTTCCACAGCTTTGGAAGGCCTTTTGCCTACCTGAGTTGAACATTCTCAGCTATTTCTCAACAACAATAAAAAGTTCAGACTAAAGAAACATGCAGCAAACTTTCTCTGTCTTTTTTTCATTTTGGAAGCTGCTAACCCCCACTTTCTGTCTACTCAGATAATTAATTTTCTTCCTTCTCAAGTCTCTGATGGGGTTGAAGATCAGATAGTTTAGATTACAATTAAGCTTAGTTGTTTGGGGATTAAGATGTTTTTTTAAGTCTAGATAGATGTTTTAAGTTGATAAAGATGAGATATGATAGATACTGATTTACATTCAGAATTTTAGATGCACCAAGATAGGAAAGATGTTTTCTTCAATTTTGCCAAATACAAAAAGCCAAAACAATATGAATGTAACATTTATATAATTTCTGATTGTTTCATGGGTGTTCTTGCTGTTGTAGTTTATTCTATATATGTGTAATAATATAAATGTATATGTAAAAAAATAAGAAACAAAAGTGAAAAAATAAAAAAGGAAACATGCAAAATAAATTCAAGTTTTACAATCATTCTTTAAAGTACCAGGCTATGGGAGAACATTTATTTCTCAAACCTTGTATGTGTAAAGTACTCAAAACTATGTAGATGACAGGCACAGAACTCAAATACCCAATGATAATGGGCTGCATAAAGGTTAAAAACTCTTAGTTAACAGTATTTACGTTGAATATTTAAATTATAAGTTCTATGCCTGGGTGATAGGTACAAACATTCTCTGCTATGTTGAAGCTATCCCTACTTGTATTTTTATGGAGATTGCACACCGGCAATCAGCATGTATTATCAGACAAAAGATAATGAGGAATGATAGCTGATGTTGACAGGTTATTTTGAGAGTATTGAAAAAAATCTATTGATACTGATTTTAAGTGAAAGTCTTCAGGTGATACGTATATATTGTTATTATTTTACATTTGGGGACTTTAAAATGGATTTAATTTTGACCGCAATAGTTCCTATCCAATAGCTTATTCTAAGTAATCAGATGACATGACAAGCAACTATGTACAGAACTATTTGACAAAGAAAGCTGGAAATTACCTAAATATCAAACAACAAAAGTGGAAAGATTTGCTACATCTTTAGAATGTATTCCTAACAACCAATTAACTGATCTGAAGGAATAGTTGGTGACAAAATAATTATGACAATGTTACACAAAAGTACCTAAGAAAGTAAAACCTGAGTTTGACTATGTTTATGTAAGTAATTTTCTTTTAAAAGTTTTGATTTTAAAGGTATTATGAAAATTATCTTGGTTGGCCCTATTTTCCTATAGTTAGAATATTAGGAAAGTATAATTCTTATTTATACTTTTTAGAGGTCTCTGTTGGAAAATAGGTGAAACTCACACTTAGGAATCTTGAGTCAATAATCAATGCTTCATCAGATAGAATAAAAATGCCACGAAACAAAGAGTCAGACATTCACTCAAGCAGAGAGAATGCATTCCTCCTTGATGCCTTGGGTCCTGTGAATCCAGAAGAAGTTGTGATAAACATGGGTGGTTGATGAAACCACTATAAATTCAACTCTTAGTACTCTCTTAGATATAACAGAAAAAAAAAAGAGTTTCCATCAAATAGATAAAGTAGGACTTTGCGTGCATTGTCTTGGTGAATTCATGAAATATCTAGAATTTTCTCAATTCTCCATTCCACTAGTAAAAAAAAAAAAAAAAGAATCTATCGATATGTAAAATTCCCAAAATTATAAAGTTGCAATAGAAACGTATTAATAAGTAAAGGTAGTCATATAGACCTTGTGCTACCAAGAATTTCATTCACTCTTCAAATGTTTATTTTTTTGAAGATGTATATACTTATTACATATACAGTGTTCTGCCTAAATGTTTGCCTGCACACCAGAAGAGGACACCAGATGTCATTATAGATAATTATGAACCACCATATAATTGCTGGGAATTGAACTTAGGCCCTCTGGAAGAGCAGACAGTGTTCATAACCACTGAGCCATCTCTCTGTTCTTCATAAGACAGAAGTAAAAAGATTTACTAGATTGCCATTAAACTTTTCTCCCAGATCATAAACTTTAAGATTTTAATTTCATTCTAAATTTATTCTAGTGCTGCCATTTTTATTAATTAAAACAATTTATTCTCATATTACTATCAAGATGAGAGTGTCATTTTATTTTATTCTCTGTGTCTTTTATGGGGGAAATAATCACCTTGAGGTTCTGGAATAATCTCCTTTTGATTTTACTTTTTATTTTTCTTTTAAAAGTCAGCTTCTTTAACATGTTATTAGCTTTGCAGAAAGCTTTAAAGCTTGCTGATAATTGTCACTTCAAACATTAATTCATTCAGTGTTTCTTCACAGCAGAGAATGGCTGTTACCCAGATAAATCAAAATAAAGAAAAGAAAAAAGTGTCAAACAGCTTACAGGAATGTAAAATCTAGAGCTAGATGATAGACATGCACTAGATAGTTTTATTTTATGAACATACTGGTGGAAATAGAAAGTTCTGAAGTAGAACTCAAGTCTAGACTCTCTTAAGAGAAATTAAGTGGAATTAAATACTGGGGGATGGGCGAAGTAAGCACAAAGGGCAAGTCAAATGAAGCATCATTTGAGAGCTTTACATATTTTGTTGATAATCCTCTTCACTGTTTGTGGTACTCTCAGAGGATGTATTAATCTCTTTTTTGTTTGTTTGTTTCTTTGTTTTTGGTTTATTTTGTGTATTTTGTTTGTTTGTTTGTTTGTTCGAGACAGGGTTTCTCTGTGTTGCCTTGGCTGGCCTTGACTTGATTTGTAAACCAGGCTGGCCTCAAACTCAAAGAGATCTGCCTGCCTCTGCCTCCCCGAGTGCTGGGATTACAGGTGTGTGCCACCGTGCCCGGCTGTGACTTTTTAAAAATATATTTTATTGATTTATTGATATTACATCTCAATTGTTAGCCCATCCCTTGTATCCTCTCATTTTCCCCCTACTCCCCTCTCCTATGACTGTGACTGAGGGGGACCTCCTCCTCCTCCTGTATATGCACATAGGGTATCAAGTCTCTTCTTGGTAGCCTGCTATCCTTCCTCTGAGTGCCACCAGGCCTCCCCATCAAGGGGATGTGGTCAAATATGGGGCACCAGAGTTCATGTGAAAGTCAGTGTCCACTCTCCACTCAACTGTGGAGAATGTCCTGTCCATTGGCTAGATCTGGGTAGGGGTTCAAAGTTTACTGCACGTATTGTCCTTGGCTGGTGCCACAGTTTGGGCAGGAGCCCTGGGCTCAGATCTGCCAATGTAATGTTCTTCTTGTAGGTTTCTAGGACACTCTGCATCCTTCTATTTCCCCATTCTCCCATGCTTCTCTCACCTAGAGTCCCAATAGAATGTCCTCTGCTTTGTCCCACTTACCCGATAAGTGAAGACTTTCATGGGACATGCCCCTTGGGCAAGTGAGTATATACCATGTGAGTCTTTCTCCTGCTGGGCTAACTCACTCATTATGATAATTTCTAATTCAACCCATTTGTCAACAAATTTCAGAAATTCCTTGTCTTTTATTGCTGAATAGTATTCCGTAGTGTAAATGTACCACAGTTTCTTTACCCATTCTTCTACTGAGGGACACTTAGGCTGTTTCTAGGTTCTGGCTATTATGAATAAGGCTGCTATGAACATGGTTGAGCAAATCTTCTTGCTGTGTGTTGGAGAATCGTCTGGGTATATTTCAAGGAGTGGAATAGCTGGGTCTTGAGGAAGCCTTATTATCAGTTTTGGAGATAGCGCTAGATAGATTTCCAAAGTGGTTGTACTAGTTTGCATTCCCATCAGCAATGAAGGAGTGTTCCTCTCTCTCCACATCCTTGCCAGCATGTGGTGTCACATGAGTTTTTGATCTTAGCCATTCTCAGAGTTGTTTTGATTTGCATTTCCCTGATGATTAAAGACATGAGTATTTCTTTAAGTGTTTCTCAGCCGTTCGATATTCCTCTGTTGAGAATTCTTTGTTTAGTTCTGAGCCCCATTTCTCAATTGGGTTATTTGGTTCGGTGATGTTTAATTTCTTGAGTTCTTTATATATTTTGGATATTAGACCTTTGTCAAATGAAGGGTTGGTGAAGATCTTTTCCCGGTTTGTAGGTGGTTGCTTTGTTCTCTTGACAGTGTCTCTTGCCTTACAGCAGCTTCTCAGCCTCATGAGGTCCCGTTTATTAATTGTTGATGTTAAGGCCTGGGCTGTTGGTGTTCTGTTCAGGAAGTTGTCTCCTGTGCCAATGTGTTCCAGGATCTTGCCCACTTTTTCTTCTAACCAGTTTAGTGTATCTGGTTTTATGTTGAGGTCTTTGATCCACTTGGACTTAACTTTTGTGCATGGTGACAAATATGGGTCTAATTGCATTTTTTTACATTTAAACATCCAGTTAGACCAGCACCATTTGTTGAAGATGCTATCCTTTTTCCATTGAAAATATTTGGCTTCTTTGTCAAAAATCAAGTGACCATATGTGTGTGAGTTCATTTCTCAGTCTTCAGTTCGATTCCACTGATCAACCAGTTTATTGCTGTGATAGTACCATGCTGGTTTTTATTATTATTTTTTTTTATTAATTTATTCTTGTTACATCTCAATGGTTATCCCATCCCTTGTATCCTCCCATTCTTCCCTCCCTCCCATTTTCCCCTTATTCCCCTCCCCTATGACTGTTCCTGAGGGGGATTTCCTCACCCTGTATATGCTCAGAGGGTATCAAGTCTCTTCTTGGTAACCTGCTGTCCTTCCTCTGAGTGCCACCAGGTCCCCCCCTCCAGGGGACATGGTCAAATGTGAGGCACCAGAGTGTGTGAGAAAGTCATATCCCACTCTCCACTCAACTGTGGAGAATGTTCTGACCATTGGCTAGATTTGGGTAGGGGTTTAAAGTTTACCGCCTGTATTGTCCTTGGCTGGTGCCTTAGTTTGAGCAGAACCCCTGGGCCCAAATCTGCTCATCATAATGTTCTACTTGTAGGTTTCTAGGACCCTCTGGATCCTTCTACTTTGCTATTCTCCCATGCTTCTCTCATCTAGAGTCCCAATAGGATGTCCTCCCCTCTGTCCCAGTTTCCTGGTTAGTGAAGGCTTTCGTGGGACATGCCCCTCGGGCTAGTATACAGATATAAGTGAGTATATACCGTTTGAGTCTTTCTGCTTCTGGGTTAACTCACTCATTATGATCATTTCTAGCTCAATCCATTTATCCAAAAATTTCGGGAATTCTTTATTTTTAATAGCTGAGTAGTATTCCATAGTGTATATGTGCCACAGTTTCTTTATCCATTCTTCTACTGAGGGACACTTAGGCTGTTTCCATGTTCTGGCTAAAAGAGACAACCCCTCTTCCAAGTATAATAATGAAAATATTAACAGGAATTCATATCTAATAGTTAAAACTGCATGCATTTAAATGCACATTATAGTAATGGTTGTATAAACCAGGGCAAATTCCTGAATTATATTCATATATTAATAATAAAATACATAAAAATGCACAATACATGCTAAAGGCAATATAAATGAAAAATAATAAAAGCTGAAGAGAAATGCTCCAAATATAAGTTGTAAATATATTTGTTTGATGGGTCAAGCACCCTGAGTAATCTTCTGTGTATGCGTCTATACTTTATAATTTTTCTATATTAAGCAAACATGATTTTTCTTACTCGTTTTGGGGGATTATTATATACTTACATCATTTCATCTTTCCCTTTCTTCCCTTCAACCCCCCCAACATGCACCTTCTTGTGGTCTTTTACATTTATAGGCTCTTTTTAATTAATTGGTATTTTGTGCATATATGTATATTATTTTAAACCTCACTTCTACATACCTTTTAACATAACACTTGCAAAGCTACAAAAAACAAAAGTAAAATTAACGAAAGAATAAAATAGTAATTGTGGCATAAGTGAAACTAAGTTCCTTTTTCAAGGCTGACAAGAAGATATATACTTGTTCCCATGCCCAAGTGAAGCAGCTACACTGGTATAAATGCGTGGTTTGTGGGGAAAATAGCAAATGACCTCTTTGCTCCTGCTGTGAAAACAGGACAAGAGGATGAGGTCACAGGAGGAAGCATAGATAAAGTTTTGCTTTGAATGGCATGGCATTTATCCTTCCCCAAGCCCTGTTGGAGCTTTCCTTGTAAGGGCCATCCCTAGACCCTCATTTGTCCTGGACCCTGTACATCCTCTGAATTCTACTCTCATTGTAGCTGCAGTCTCTGAAAGCATTTATGTTGTCTCTAGATTATCTATACATTTTAATTCCTTTTCCATCTCTGGGAGAACTTTATTTCTATAAAGTGTTCTTAAGTATATCAATAGTCTGAAACAGTACATGGTCTTTTCACTCCGATAGTAAGTTACAAAGATGTCTTCCCACAAAGGATGGAGAAATTTGTGTAATTTCTTGAGTTCTAACCGTAAATTACTGAGTGGCAGCAACTATTCTATATTTAAGACCATCACTACCAAATAATATGTTATTGCTTACATTTGAGAGTCTAACACAGATAAACAGATCTTAGTCCACAAAGCTACCATATAAGGTGAAACAGGCAAAGGGAACTCTCACCT
The DNA here is from genome assembly GCF_903995435.1 of Acomys russatus. NCBI lineage: Eukaryota > Metazoa > Chordata > Mammalia > Rodentia > Muridae > Acomys > Acomys russatus. The sequence continues at coordinate 43,731,943 of NC_067143.1, read as the reverse complement.
TCTTTCTTTGTTATTAATTGTTCACATTTACGAGGGCAGTGATGATTTGATAGATATAAAGGATAGAAAGATGAAATCAGATTAGGAGATGGGAAGTTACTTCTTAACCTTCAAAGCATAAACACCAATAGGCTATCATGACATCTTCCTAAAGAAAGTCTAAGATTGTTTGGTGACAGAATAGTAAGTGTTTACAGCAATGTGATGACAGTGGATTTTTAACCCTCTCACTCTTTTTTTTTTTTTTAGTTTTAGTTTTATTATTATTATATTTGTTTTTAACATATACATTTATATTATTACACATAAATAAAATAAACTTCCTACAACAGAGAGAACCACAAAATAATCAGGAATGATATAAATGTTACATTCTTTGTGTTTTGGCTATTTATATTTGGAAAACTTGGAGTAAATATATTTCTTGTCTTGTTGAGTCTAAAATTCTGAATGAAAATCAATATCTATCATATCTCTAGTAACTTAAAATACCTATCTAGATCTAAAAACATCTTAACCCCTATCCAACTAAGCTTAGTTATAACACTAAACTATCTGGTCTTCAACCCCATCAGAGACTTGAGAAGCAATAAAACTTAATTACCTGAGTGAACCAGAAGTGTAGGCTAGCACCTTCCAAAATGAAAAAAATGACAGAGACAGTTTACTGCCTGAACAGTCACCCAAAACTCTCAATAACGTTAGAGCATCAAAGGCCCTGATTAGAAATTCTGAATATGGAACATATTCACTTGTAGTTGGTAACAAAGTAGCAAAATATAAAAATACATATTCTCAAAACAAAATAAACGTGAATAAAATATAAACATAAAAAGTAATTTTAATACTGTCAATTCAATATTTTCTGCTTTATTGATTTATCATGTATGAAGTGTTTTACCTGCATATATGCCTGCATGCCAGAAGAGGGCACTGGATCTCTTTATAGATGGTTATAAGCCACCATGTGGTTGCTGGGAGTTGAACTCAGGACCTTTGAAAAATCATCCAGTGATCTTAAACTCTGAGCAATCTCTACAGCCTAATATTCTCTTTCTTTCGTGTAGAACTAATATCTACAGTGGAAAATGCACAGACTGGAGCTATGTAGATGAGCAGCTATATTCCACACTCAACTTACTGGTCAAGATATTCTCTCTGAAGATTGCTTTCACCTTTTTGTATCTGTGGGAGCAGACAGTCACATGATAGGACTGAAGTGAGGTTGTGGGAGACTAACCTAATGTCTAATGTAATGCTTGACCTGTCACAAAACCTCCAAAAGTATAAGTGACCTTACTTCACCATAATCCACATCCTTTGTCCCCTAGGATGAGAGTAGCTCTTTACTACAGACAAAAAAAAAAAAAAAAAAAAAGGACTCTAAGTGCCATGCTCTCTGAACACCTTTCTTAGGCTTTAGACAGAGAAGGGACTCGTGGCAGACAGTGATCCAAGAATTTGTGCCGACTTGAGAAAATAGGCCCCTGGTCCCTAACTAAAGACTTTTTCTCAGAAGCATTTTCCAAGAGGCTGTGATAAAAATGAGGCTATGCCAGCTTTAAAGGCAAGACCAGGGTCAAATTCCTGTGGGTTCACAGAGGACACATCAAAGAGACTGCTGCCTACGATGAAACAGTATTAGGGTTGTGGCCAAGCTCATTCAAGACAAAAATCGTTCTTGAAGATTTTACAATAGGAAGACAGGGGGGAAAGTCTCAATATCCAGTCCTATCTTTCCCCTTGTGGGTTTGTTTTACTTTGGGAAGCAGTCTCCAGGGATAGATAATGAACCTATAGTGACGGCCCAGCTAAGGTGCTCTTCACTCACATATCTGCCAAAGCAGTGACTCATGAAATTCACAATGTGCTGAGACGAAGTGAGCAATGCTTCATATAAAATTAACATAAGCAAAAGGTTACTTGAGGAAACTGCATTACTTTTTTAGGTGACCCACTTATGGCTAAATTTGGAAAGCTTGCAAGGCAGATCTCACAGAAACAAGATACTATGAAGCCTGGGGCCCAGATCTTTACCAGGGCATCACTGTGGGCAGGGCCACTTGGCCAAGCCAGATGCTGTACATGAGTCTGGTCAGCTCACGTTGCCAGTGTTTCCTAGAGCAAGGGAGGAATGACTTAACTCAAACTATGAATGATTTAACAACAAGAAAAACTTAAGTAGGGTAAGTAGATACAAATCACTGTTTTAAACACTATGGAAGTGCTTATTTTTGTAGCAAGTGGATAAGTGCATACAGAAGTTAGTAATATTGTCTTTGCTTTATATATATAAAAAAAAAACTTCAGACACAGAGAGGCAGGGCATCTTTCCATAGGGATGCACAGTTAGTGGTGGAACCTCCATGGCAACATGCAGTTTGGCTCCAGAATATCTCTTTTTGACCCCTACCCTGACTCTTAATGTTACATAATATTGTTATATGGATAATTATCTCAGAGGGAAAGTATGTTGCAATGTTTGAAAGTGCTAGCTTCCAAGCAAACTCCTCCCATGACTTGTGTGCACTGACAATCAACCTCTCTGCTTCAGTTTGCTCGTCGATACGCTAGGTACTGCATCACACATCATCACTGAACTGGCAGGAATCAATGACATAATGCCTCTTGGACTATTACTTGACAAATAACAACAGTCACTATTTGCCAATAAATACTGTTTATTTAAGAGGGAAAGAACAAGTTTGCTTCCTGGTTATTAGAGATGCACTAACATTTCCAATAACTTTTATGAGATGTGCGCATTGGAGGAAAACAGATTTCACTACTAGATAGTCACGTGAGGTCTAACCTCTAATCTAGGCAGGTTCTGACCTTACAACAGTCACTCTGAGCTTTGGTTTCTTCAAGTATAGAATGGCTTAACATTCCTTTGCCAGAGCTAAAGGGAAAATTCGGTGAGCTAACATGTATATAAAGTATATAAAGTGGAACATAGTATAAAAACAAAATAATCAGGTGATATTGTTGGATCCCCTGCCTTGCTCTGCAATGATCAGAGAGTTACTAGAATATGCTGGTGAACCTATGACTATAGCATCCCTCGCCAACCTTATTTAGCATGTAATTGATAGGTCAAAAACAATCTCAGGGTTCAATACTATTTTAAACCAATGTTTAAATATATTAATCTTCTATATAGAAAAATTATATTTTTGGTATGTGTAAAGAATTACTTAAAGACGACACACTTTCAGTAAGGTTGGACAAATCAGTTTTAGTCATCTGCCAAAGTGCAGTGCAGTGAGCACAGACAGTGCTTCTGAATTGCTAAAACAGACTTCAACTTTCCAGGCACAGTGAAGATTATTGCAAGTTACTCTAAGAATAAAATGTGGGGAGTTGGAGAGAGGGCTCAGTGGTTAAGAATATGCATGCTTCTTGCAGAGGACCAGAGTTTTGTTCGCAATATTCACTACAGGTAGATTATAATTGCCTATGACTCTAGTTCCAGGAGACCTAATACCCTCTTCTGAACTCTGTGGTCACCTTCCTTCACATGTGCATATTGATACTTAGTCACACACATGCACATGTGACTAAAAGTAATAAAAATAAATACTGTTAAACATTATGATTATCTGATCTGTGGCCACATCCTCAACTAAAAAGCAATTCTCCTTCTCTCTAAGAAAATAGAAACTGCTTATAGCTCCTTAGTAAGTGATAGAGCCTGGAGAACACTCCCTCATATATACAGGACTTTGAGGTGGCTTGTTATCATGCAGATTTTGTGTGTCTAACCCCAGTGATTACTTAGTGCTGTGTATTAGTTATTAAAAGAAGAAATTAATTTGGTTGGGGAAATGTTGATTGCAAGGATACAAAATTTTTATGAATGTGGGAAAATGGAGTATATATGATCATATTTCACTGTATTCATTTCATTGAAATTCCCAAGAGTGTAGAAAAATTAATAGTAAACAATTTTAAAATAATCTTAGCCTCCAGGAATAGGATGTAGGGAGTACAAATACATGCTTACATACAAGTTATTTTAATATAAATCTCTAGGATTTCAATTTTTACCTTTCAATCAATTTAATTTTGTGGTGTGCTAAGATTTATGGGTAAATAGCCATCTTATGGTGGTATTTGTAGAAGGAAATACTAAGAAATAACTCAGTAGTTATTAGTGAGCACCAGTTACATATATGAAGGCTTAGGTGCCATGACATGTAGTTGATAATGAATAAAAACACTTAGCTATGCCGCTCCAAAACACTACCATTAATGTTTGCTTTCTTCCTTATGTATTTTATCTTTTCTATTAAAAACTATAAGAATATCATAATTCTAGTATCACTGTTCTTCAACGAACAGCGACTATTTTTTACAACCCAAAACAAATGTTTTAACAAAGTATTAGCATTGATATGTGTATTAATTCTCACGAGTTCTTATATAAGCTCGTGCACACATACACGCACACACACACAAACACACACACACACACACACACACACACACACACACTCATACCAACTACAGCAGCAACACCAATACAGTCAGCATTAGAATACCAAAGGACTGTGAGAATTATATAAGCCAAAATTCTCTTTTAGGAGAGAAGCTGTGTGGTTTTGTAGACTACGCCTACAATGTTAAGGATTTTATTCCACTACTGATGAAAAGGGAAGGACAAGGAATAAGTAACCATGGGTCAACAGCTAGGCCAGCTGGCAGGGGTTTATCTCCCTTACTCTTATTTTCTCAGCCTTTTAAGTATTATCTTTCTTTACAATTTCTGCATGTTCATGTTTGCTGGGAAAAAAATAGATCAATCCAAGGACTGAATCCTTGAGTATGTATCCTAGCCATTTATTCCAGATAAGCACTACAGAAGTATAGAGACACAGAGAACGTTGGACCTGCCCTTCTAGAATACATCCATGCTGTTTGAAATAATAACAAAAAATCTATATCCTTTGAAACTGAATTATGAAAATATGAAAAATACTCATGCATAGAACAGGAAGAATTAAGTAAATAACAGTACACTATAGTGAGACTTTTAAAAATTATGGGCCATTTTATCTTTCATGTCTTTATTGATTTCTGATTGACTTACAGCAAACTATATGTATGTAAAGTGTGTGGCTTACTAATTTTTGACCTCATTAAGAGAAGAAGGAAGAGGATGGGTTTGTATCAGGAGACATGAGAGAAGATGGGTATGACTATGGGTCTGGAAGCTCTAGCTAGCCAAGCGGCTGGATGGCGCTAGATGGTCAGGTTAACTCACATGAGCTAGTTGAGAGTCTACCCAGCTAAGGACTAAGCTTTGAAATATTAAAAGGACTTTGTGTCTTTATTTTTATGGATAAAGGGGCATCAGGGTTACTACAACACGATGATACGGTGGCATCAGTTTAATCAACCCTAATGAGCATATCTATCACCCTGAACTTTCCTCTGTGAACCTCTGCAAGTCTTAATCTCCTGTCTTTTCTTGTTTCTAAGTAAGTATCTTGTCATTGCACATACTTTGTGGGATACTGGAAGTGCACGCACACAATTAGACGGTATGAACTTGTTCTGTCTGGCCTCATCCACTGGCTATTTTGAGATTGGTGAATACTCTTCATAGTGTTAGTACTTTATTTCTTTCTGTGTTGAGTAAAAATTTCAATGTATAGCGAGGCTCAAAGTTTATTCATCCAAGAAAATTAGCTGATATCAATTCAGGTAGTATAGTTCCCCTGTTCTACCGCTACAAATGAAACGCCCATTGAATTTAGATACCAGTCTCTGAGGACTTGCAAAGACAGATTCATGCATTTCTCCGGAATGAATAACTGGGGAACAGAGACAATGACTGAGTAATTTTATAGCCGATGCCTATGATGACTTTGAAACAGGAAAAGAAAGGTGTTAGGGAGGGAAGGAGAGAGGAAATGGAAAAGAAAGGGTGAGGAAAAGGGAAGAAGGAAGATGAAAGAAAATGGGAAGAAAGAGAAGGAAGTGAAGAGAGTAGGGAGACTGGAAAGGCAAGGAAGAGATGGAAGGAAGAAAAGGAAAGAAAAAGTGATTGGCAGAGGAAGGCAAAGCCAGATATGATGGCTTGTGCTCTTTTATTTCAACATTTTAGTGGCAGAGGCACAAGGATTACTGAGGTTTCAGTGCTGGTTTAATTAACATTCTGAGTTCTCGACAGGTCAACAGTATGAAACCGTATTACAAATAACAAACAAACAAACAAACAAACAAACTTTTTTTTAAAAAAATTAAAGTCTAGGCTCAAAAGATTAGGCCACTTGAGTAATCCTTCACAGCCCATTACGTGATGTACCTGTGATTTGTGATTCGCCTTGTGCCAAATGTTTCTGAATCATGGAAGTAGCTCACAAATGCTTATAGAATGTGATAAGTGGGTGGGGAAATCTGAATTCCTAGATGCAAGCATTAAAGAGTCTGCCCTGCTGTGCTGTGTGAGGCAGCAGGGGCTGAGGGAGACAGCACACTGGGGACTGCCCTGATTTAATTTCCATTTCCCTTAGCAACAAGATCAGGGCAACTGCTCTCTCTTGAGGTGCCTAGACTTCACACAGTGTTCAGCATAACCAATTCAGGAAGGAAATATGGGAATTTTATGACCACTGTATACCCATTAAGTGGATTCAAAATATTAGATAACTCTTTATTATAACCATGGTGAAAAACATCACTGTGATTTACACCATCAGAGACAATATCAGTCCCTGTTAGTCATCTTGGAGTTTTATTCTATACCAGTGGCCTCAGCCAGCTCCACAATGAGGGTCCAATTGGCATCTCTAACATCTAGCCACTCAGTCTGTATAAGATATTGGAGCCCTCTGAAACTTGATCATTTTAACTACTATATGCCGTATAACAGTACCTATTAACTAATAGTCTTTCAGGGTTAATTGAGAATACATATACAATGAATTTCATAATGGCAGACTCACAGCAAGTGCTCACTAAGTGTCAACTTTTTTTTTTAAATCATTGCTATAGTTGCTTTTTGTTGCACTTTCTAAGTAACTACCAAAGATGCAGTGCTTGATTGTCAGAATAAAATAGTTCAGAAATAAAAGTTCGAATGTTCCTTTGACAATTGCTAAGCTCTTTCAGAGCCCACTATTCTAAGTCTGTCCATCTCGGTCAATTGCAGCCAGAGGTGGAAATTCATCACAGAAAAGCAAGCTAATGATCAAGCCATAGGATGGCTACAGAACACACCTTACCAGGTTCAAATGACTTCATCTAGTTATAAGATAGAGGCAGTCATTTATTGCAACTGAAACATTCCATCCTTGTCTCTAAAATGAGCCCGCCTTGATTCTGCCTCAAGATATTTCTGTCAGAAGGACTTGCATTTTAGCAACTGAAAAGAACTTGGAATATATACAAATGACTTCAGCTAAACTGAAGCATGAAAAATAACACTGCAGCTAGTCTATTCACTTACTATGTTTTAACAAATACATATTGGATCTTATGACATGGTCAGAATTCTGAAAGATATTAGGGCATTAGACTTAGGCCAATGAGTCCTAAGAATTTGGAGGTACCACATTTTGATAATTATAGAAGCTGGGTAGATGGGGGATGAAGTTCCTTGAAGAGAGGCAATGAAATCAAATGATAGATTTATAGCAGGAATAAGTCTTGAGATAATGTGTCAATATAATCAGGCATAAAATAACGCCATTGGCAAAATGTGAGTGGTATGAAAAGACACCCAGGAGCACATGTATATCCTCTCTAAACTTTTGACTGACATGATGTCAGCCACCTCTTCTATCTTTCCCTCTCTACCATGATGAGCCAACACTTCCGAAGCCAGGAGCCAAGGTCAATTGCATCCCTTCAAGAACAACAATGTCTGACACATCTGTAGAAAGAGAATAAGTAACGTTGATGTTGATGGGAGAGTGCAAGGTGACACTACATTATCACATACTTATAGAAAAATATTACATGATTGAAATTTTCCTCGCAATAATGGAGATAAGCAGGTTGTATAATAGAGAAAGCAGGCTAAATTTGCAACTAGAACAGTCTGTCTGTCAGTAAAGTGAGCCGTAGTCAAGGAGACGAGCTGCCTTGGAGCCATGTAAGTAGGTGCTATTTGTCTAAAAATGACTTCCTGTCCACTGAACAGCACTATGAGGACACACACAAACATCTTAAGATCATGTAAGTGAAAGGTTTATGCTTTGATGAGCACTATATCAGGCAACGTGTGTGAGGATCTTGGTTATGCTGTTTTGCCATCTGTGGCATCGGGACAATCAATTTGGCCATGGAGGTTAAATCAATTGTGCTATGATCTACATCTGCTGTTGTAAGAATTTCAGAAGAGCTTCATAAGCCAGCAATGGCGCTTCATTTTTCATGACTTAGTCCAACAGGAAGGAGATAAACATAAATGATAGAACTTTTAAGTGAAAGCCACACTTAATTACTCAGCCAAGCATTCAAGCAAGCACCCAATTCATAAAGATGATCCAGGCTTAATGAAACATTTAACCCCTGGCTTGTTCTGTCACTTCTAATTGCTGTGTGTCACAGTGGAATGGGTTTCCAGAAAAGCATTAGGTCCTATGACTGTACTTCTGCTTAGAAAAAAACAAATGGAAATCTGTGAAACTTCAGGTTATATGATGACTTCCATAACTACTTTGAACATAACATATTCAGCTTACAAAGGTGACATTGATTGATACATTACGTAGGCTCTGTATATGTAGTATATCCTCAGCAAATATTGTCACAGAAGCAAATGATGACCCTTGGCCACCTGAAATGTATGAAAATATTTGGTGAAAAGCATCTACTTCTAGAGTAGCGAATCACCCTCATGTTTAGAATAACATAGTCCTTAAGGAAGACCTCATTTGTTACCTGAAGGTATCATTTACAACAGTAAGATAATTATCTTTCCTTAGAAATATTGTGTGTGTGTAGTAATGTTATTTATAAACTATCATTATAGGATAGATTTAGTTAATATTTTGTTATTATTTTTAGAGTTATAAAATGAGTCAAATTTCAGAGCTACCATGCAGTGATATCCAGAATATTACTTTACAGTAATATATAAATATAAGTAACCTGGATTTAAAAGAGGGCTAAGATAATTTATCTTCACATTAAACTTCTCCATCCATCTCTAATCTAACAAAAATAAACCTCAAAGTTATGTCAGTTTGAACATGTCTATGTATCACAATAGCAATAGCAGGTTCTATATAGGGCCTATGACCAACTCCAGTCATGGGCTTTTAACCATGATTAACAATAGTTCTCAACATGCAATTGTCTCCCATGGAATAGGTTTCGAAACCAATCAGAAACTGGCTATTTATCCTGTAACACTCATGCCACTATTGCATCTGTCAGCGTATCTGGTCTAGTAGGTTGGTACTGTAGCATACTGGGTTCAGTGCTGGCTAAAATCATCAGTGTCTTTTTTTTTCTCCAGAATCTTGCAGAGCACCAGCACTATGAAATCTAACCATCAGGAAAGGAGTTTTCTAGTCAGGCAGAGATTGATTGCTCTATGTCTTTCACCCAAAGTGTAATGTCTTCAGTAACAGGGTCTTACCATCTAGTTACAGTGTGAAACCAAGGGCAGTACATTAGTCTATGTTGTTTTGGAGAACCTTGGGGCCTCCCTGAACAATAGCTTGTAGGGATGTCCCTCAGGCCTTGTTCATGTGGCATCTTGTTCATTTACCAAGCAACATGATCAACACATGTAGGCTACTTTCATTAGAAATGCTTTGTTGTTGCTGCTGCTGCTGCTATTTTTGTTGTCATTGTTGTTATTGTTTAAAGAAATGTTCTTATGACATCAAAGTACCCTCTAAATATTTATTTACACTTCTACTTATAGACTTGAACTGCTTTCAAACTTGCTCAGAGAACTTTTTTGCAGTGAGAAGCAGACAATGGAAATCATAATAAACGGTCAAAGTAATAAAAAGAAGAGACCAAGTTCTCAGCTATAAATGCAGATATTTATTAATTCCAGCACGACACAGGCTCACGAAACATTATGGAAAAGGATGTGGGAAGTATGTAAGAGCTGAAAGGAAGGGACAGTGCTATGAAACCCTGTCCTACGGATGTGACGTGGCCATCACACTCATCAAAGCAGCTGCACAAGACCTACACAAGATGAAGCTTGCAAAGTATTTGGCCAAGATGAGATAGGATCCCACCTTTTACTGGGGAGCTTTTGGCAGAGGATAGTTTCTAGGGGAGAAATAATCATTCTTTTTTAAGAATTTGGCCACTGGTAGGTTTTCCATATTCCTTGGAATGACCTCACACTTATTCATATATGGATAGACATGAAATTAGGAGAGAATGAAGATATGAGGGAGTTGAAAAATGCCAATAAGGGAATAGATATGATAATAATACACTATATGTACATGTGGGCAAAAATAAAGGAAAATATCCAACTCATTATCTCATATATATTTCCAATCAATGGTTTATTTTTATACAATATTAATTCAATATGCTATATATTTTAATTCAAATATTAAAATGAAGTTAACATTTTACATTATTTTATATATTTATATAATATATATATATTTGTATTGTTTATTTTTATATTTATTATTTTAATATATTGTATATAAATATATAATATTTTAATAAGTATTAAAGGGTTCCTGGGTCTATGTGTGTACACATATATGCATTTGTGTTAACTTCATGTGTAACGCAATATACCTTCATGTGTAGGAACCATCTGTCAACACACACACACACACACACACACACACACACACACACACACACACATAGTTGTTCAACCCAGAATATGCTAGGTTAGATAGCATGATCCCCAGGGATGGCCCCAGTTTTTAATACGGGTTCTAGAAGATCAAATGCTATCCATTCTTGCCTGACAAACACTTGAATCACTGGGATACTTTCCCAGCCCCAAGTATCATGTATGTAATGTTCATTGATAGATGGAAAAAGTAAGCAAACATAAATTTTATATTTTATAGAGAAAGAAGAACAATGTTACCCCAGACTGTGCTGGGAATATGGTATCAGAGAAGATGAGCTTTAAAAAGGAAACTCGAATTGTCACACAGAATACAAGCATCAGTAAAGTAATGAAATGAGACAGTTTCAGGCTGGTTGTACGACTGGAGTTTAAGATATGAAAATATGGTCTTTGTAGCACAGACAACCTAATGAGTTAGACCTGTTACTTCTCAATTTAATAACCCCTGAAATGGGAGTGGGGTGGAGGGTGTTGACTTTTTGAATTGGTTTTATGTAGAATGGAGCAGATTATTTCAGAGAATAAATTGCTTAAGATAATTTCACAGGCTATAAATTTTTAGGATATTGTTTCTGGCAATAAAAATATGAGAGTTATTTTTAACAGCAATAACTGTACCACACAGTGGGTACCCTTCTATACTTTAGACAGCACTTTCCAGGAGATCTGTTTATTCAGGTATCTCATAAAGACTGACAGTCATGGTGAGTTAATGTGAGAATTAACTCTGACATCAGAAATACTAGAACTTCTGGGCTATGTAGTCTTTAAAACACTACTTACGCCTGGACAGTCTCTGTCTGTTCTAAAGAAAATGGTGACAACAGCACTTTAGCGGCCTACTTAGCACAGTCATTACAAAGATAAAACCACATTTGTGAAGATCCCTAGCAAATCTTACTGTGTGTTCTCAATGAGTTTGAGTCACCACCCCTACTATTCCCAGCTTCCTTTTGCAATAGACATTTTCTTTGGTTTTTCCATGAGAAAATTCTTTCACTTTTTTATTTTTTACTCTTATAAAATACTTTACAAAACATAAGCCTTTTAATGATTGATTCTAGACAAACACAAGTAATTTTGCACTTCTCCAATCCATTTTTCTAATGACTGCCAGTGTGATTTTTGTAAGAGTAGAAATGTCGTTATGTCAATCCCCTTGATGACCTTCTGTGACCTCCATTTGATTAAAGGTTCTTTGATCCCTGGCTTCATTGCAAGTGTCCAGAAGTAAATTTAATCACACACACACACACAAATTAAAAGTATTTTAGAAATAAGCTAGAAACATGCCGGGCTTAATTTTTCATCTTCAAGTTTCCCTATGCCCTCCACTTTCCTCTGCCTTCAATCATCCAACCACTTGAATATTAGGATGACCATATAATCATCATCACTAGCAAATGTGAAAGCAAGAGGTAATTATATAGAAAATACTGACAGCCTGGACTCGCTTCATCGTGACACATACAGCTGGCCCAGGATTGCTACTCTGAAATTGAAGAAATAACACATTGTATTTTCAGAGCTTGGTAGGAAAATGAGCAATGAAAGTAAAGTGCTGTTGCGAAAGTTGAAATAGGTATGTGCATGTTACAATGGGAATTTGAAAGAGTGGCACTTAAACTGTTCTTGGGAAATGGAAGACCATAACCCGATCTACACATTGAAGCTTTGAAGCTGAAGTATTCAGGGGGAATGTACAGGGTTTTGGTATGAACAATTAATACTACTAAGTTGTTTAGAAGAGCCATGGTATGTTGCAGATATGGGAAGAGATTGATTTTGGGGCCTAGAGGGTCTTGCTAAAGTGAACATGCTTGTTTCTAAAGGATACTGGGAGATGTTTAAGCAGCAAGGTAACATGATGAAAATCGGTATTGATATGTTTTCACCAGTATCCTACACAAGCCATCATTAGGGTAGCACATCCTGTAATATATTAGGGTTTTTAAAAACAAATTATATAATGTTAGTTTACAGATGGTTTAAGTTGATAGAGATGAGATAGGATAGATATTGATTTTCATTTAGAATTTTAGACTCACCAAGATAGGAAAGATGTTTTCTTCAAGTGTGCCAAATACAAATAGCCAAATCACTATGAACGTAACATTTATATAATTCCAGATTCTTTTATGGTTCTTCTTGATGTGTGTAGTTTATTTTATTTATGTGCAATAATATAAATGTATATTTAAAAAATAATATAACTTAAAAAATTGAAAAAAAAAGAAAAAAGTAAAATCAACAAGACCCACATGGGTAACAAATTAATAAAATCCTATCAACAAAAACCACAACAGTGGGCTGCAAGAAAAGAGAAGTCATTATATTTCAGAGGAAAAATAAGTTTTAATATATCTCAGATCACAGAATCTGAGACTCCAAAAGAGACCAAAGGAATCCTAGTTCTAAAATGAGGATTTGACTTCAACCCAAAGAAAGCCTGTTCAGTTTGCATAATATTACTCATATGTATGCTTTCAGACCTGACCAATTTGGGATTGGATAACCAATTGGTGTACTCTTCTCTGGGGAAGACTATTTTTTCCCTCTTAGCATTCATTTGTTGCCTGTAGTTATTTTGTGTACAGTTGAGGCCTAATGGATGGAAAGCAACATCACCTTATTGGTTTCCAGACCTCCCATTAAATTCTATGAACGTATGTGGACATCAGGAAAAGAAAAGACAAAATAGGACTAACCAGTCACAACAAGCTATCTAGACCTATAATAACTTCAGATAACATAATTATTACATACATAACATAACATGTCTCTGTGAAATTATTATATATATGGGACACAGGAAAGTTTAACAACTATGAGAAAAACCAATATACAAGAGAGAGATTACAAACACCACTTTCAGTCATGGATAAGTCAGGAATGTGAATTTTAATAAATTGTGGATCAGACCTTGAAAAAAATCAATTCTCAACAAAAAAACTCAGAACAGCTAAAACAATGCTGTGAAATAAAAGATCTTCTGGAGGACTTTCCATCCCTGATCTCAAGCTGTACTATAGAGCCACAGTAATAAAAACAGCATGGTACTGACATAGAAATGGCCTGGTTGATCGATGCAATCAATTCAAAGACCCAGAAAACACCCACATACTTATGGTCTCTTAATTTTTGACAAAGAAATCAAAACCAGACAATGAAAAAAAGATAGCATCTCCATCAAGTGGTGATGTTCTAACGGGATGCCTCCCTGTAGACAAATGCAAATAGTTCCATATTTATCACCCTGTACAAAACTCAAGTCGAAATGGATTAAAAATCTCAACATAAACCCAAACACACCTAATTTGTTAGAAGAAAAACAGGGAAGAGCCTTGAACTCATTGGGACAGGAGACAACTTCCTGAACAGAACCCCAACAGCTCAGGCTCTAATATCAACAATTGATAAATGGGACCTCATGAAACTGAAAAGCTTCTGTAGGGCAAGGACACTGTCAATAGAACTGAACAACAGCCTACAGACTAGGAAAAAAACTTCACCAACCCTACATCTGACACAGGGCTAATATTAAAAATATATAAAGAACTCAAGAAATTAAAGACCATAAAACCAAATAATCCAATTTAAAAAATGGAGTACACAGGTAAACAGAGAATTATCAACAGTGGAATATCCAATGACAGAGAAACAAAGAAATGCTCAACCTCTTTAGTCATCAGGGAAATGCAAATCAAAATGACTTTGAGATTCCATCTTACACCTATCAGAATGGCTAAGACCAAAAACGTAAGTCACAGCTGGTGAGGATATGGGGAAAAAAGAACACTCCTCCATTGCTGGTGGGAGTGCAAACTTGTACAACTTTGGAAATCAATCTGGCGCTTACTTAGAACATTGGGAATAGTGATGCCTCAAGACCCAGCTATACCCTATATTGCTTCTAGGTATATATTCAAAAGATGCTCCACCATATAGCAAGCACATAGGCTCCTCAACTATGTTCATAACAACTTTATTTATACTAGCCCGATTCTGGAAACAACCTGGATGTATGTACCCAGACCCAGAAAGACAAACATGGTATATACTCACTTATGAGTGGGTATTGGCTCAACATCGATGCCCTATGAGAGACTCCACTCATCAGGAGATCAGGACTGATGCATCAGGACCATGGGTGGAAGATTGAGAATTGTATGGAAGAGTGGGGAGACAGAAGGACTCAGAGGGTCATGATCCCCACCAGGACGCCATCAAGGCCAGAGGCCTTGACCCACGGGCCTGCACAAACTGATGCACCAACTAAACACAAAGCATGCAGAGAGCCTAGACCCTTTGTTCAGATATAGCCAATGGACAGCTCATTCTTCATGTTTTGTGAGGGGAAGGGGAGTGGGGATTGCCTCTGGCATAAACTCCTGGTGCCTGTGATTTGATCACCTCCCCTTAGTAGGGAGGGCCTGTGGGCACACAGAGGAGGGGGATGCAGGTTATCAGGATGAGACCTGATGGGCTATGATTATAAGGTGGGATAAGAGAGCCCTCCTTTCAGAGCGATAGGGGAGGGAAACAGGGCAGGGGAGGGAAGGAGGATGAGAACGGGAATCTAAGACAAGAGCAAGGGGATAATAATCTGGATGTAATGTAAATAAATTATAACAAACAAAAAAGAAAAAGAAAAGTTAGAAGATGAACCCCCCAAAATAAATTATGGATTTGAAAATCACAACTGGCTAACTTGATTTCATGAGTATGTTTTAAAAAAACACATTCGAAGACTATACAATCTATTTTTAGGCAAAGAATATTAATACATATTTTTTACTGTTCTAGATTAAACTACATTTCAAAGATAAGTTATCACACAATGTTCTCTGGACATTGTTTTATTTAAGGTGAAATCAATAACAAACATTTCAAATCCATTCTTTTTAAAATTAAAAAATATTTCTAAATAATTCTTGATTTAAAGAAATAAAATGTCCTTATAATAGCAGGTTTGAATGCTGATATTGTATATTACTATAAAGTGATAGCAATACCCGTACACCTAAAGTATTTTGAAATATCCTTAATGCTAATGGTTCTGAAGTGCTACTCTTATGCATTTTAAAAATGTATTATACATTTATAAAATTATTAAATCCCCCAAAATAAATAAAATAATTATAATAGAATAAATATTTTAAAATAGTAGCAAAATAAAATGAGAAAAATGCTTTACACCAAGGATACAAAAATAAGTCGATTTAAGTCTCACATTTCAACCTATCATATTGACATAATGAATACGAAATATCACATGAACATCTATCTCAGTGGACAGGGAGGTCTGTGTTCAAGGAAATTGCATCATTATCGAAACATCAATAAGAATAATGAAAGCACCTGACCCAAATTTTCAAAACTAAATATTTTTAATAACATGAAGTACTTATGAAAATTTTAAATGTTACTGAAATATACCAAAGTTCTAAATGAATATAAAACCTGTCCATTTTTATGTATAGGACATCTCAATGCCATAAGATATTCACCTTTCCACACTAATTTAAAGTTTCAAACTAATTTCAATAATTACAATAAAATTTTGTGCAACCTCCAAATTCATCTAAACTAAGCATGGAATAGCAACTTCAGTACAAAGAAATTTCTGAGAATATAGAAAAGAAGAATTTCATATATTAGCCATTGTTTCAGGATTAGAAAGCAAATTTAACTAGGATAATGGGGATACAGATAGAGATAGGTGGGCTACTGATGAAAAAAGGTACAGAGCATAAAAATTACCCTATACAAATACAGAACTACAACATAGAAAAATCACAGATAAGTAGGAGAAAATAATTCCATATAAATATTTATGTGGTAATATTTATTGAAAATGTACAAGATCAATCCAGATTGATTACATTTTTAAACAGTAGAGAGAAATGTAAAAAGTTATATACTTATGATCTTTAAAATGAAAAATATTGCATACATAAAACATTAAATATGTCAACGATAGATTTCTAAGATTGATAGTTTTGGCTGTATTAAAATTAATAACATAATCAACGAAGTGAAAGGAGACACTTGCAATATATATAATCAATAGATGGTTATTATCCAGTAAAGAATTTCCACACAGTGAGTGAAGGACAGTGCAATGCGGATGTAGTGAACAGCTTAGGGCCATTATTTCACAGAAGCATGAATATTAAGTGAACATTTTACAAATCCCCGATATTGTTCTCTACCCAGGAAGTTCACAGTAAGAACTGAGAGTAGTAAAGAATGCAATCCAACCAATGAGTCATTTACAGCCTGGAATTCCTTTACCTTCCCTGTTACCTAAGTCTTGGTCTATAATAGTAATTGATTTAAATATTTTTTTTACAATACCTTTACATGATAAGGATAGGGAAAGGTTAGCTTTCTCCGTGCCTACACTGAACAGTAGTGGTCTAATATAGAGATACCATTGGAAGGCACTCCCACAGGGAATGTTGAGTAGCCTCATGTTGGGTGCCACTTGTAGGCTCAATTTCTTAACAGTTATATTTTATTATGAACTTATTAACTGAGAGTATCTCACTTATAACCTGACTAATCTAAACAATAGAAAAGAAGATGAAAGAATACAGTGATGAAACCGTAGGCATATCAGTTCCTGGTTCTGTTTGCTCCAGGTTCCAGCAGAAGAAATTTTTCTAATTATGCCAGGAGAATTGTTCCATGGAACTGATATCCTTATCGTTTCATTATTGTATTCTTTCATCTCCTTGTCCTATTGTTTAGTTGGTGAGGTTATAAGTGAGGTACTGTTGGTTAACAAGTTTGTAATAAAATATGATTATTAAGAAAATTGAGCCTACAAAGAACTCAATGGCATTTTTACTCATAAGCAAAGATTATTATAAATCTGAGGAAATGTTCATGTTGAATATAAAAACAAAGAAAATTCATGAAGAGAATATGTCAGACCAGTCATCCTCGAACGCTGTCTTCCATGATCTTATGAAGAGGAAACATAAAAAGCTAAATCCAGGAAAAAATCAAAAGCCATTAACTCTAATCAAACAGAAACTCAGGAGTAGATAACAAGCCGTGCTTGAAATAATGACTGTTGCTGAATCACTTGTACTAGCCAACTTCTGAAATAACTCTAATATCTCTTAACAGAAGAATGAATAAATAAAGAATGCACCAAACAATACAATATATGCATCAGTAATAATGAATAGCCTACCACACACACCAAAAAAAAACTACTTTAAAAATTATTGAATGAAAGAAACAAATTTCCGAAGAAGCCAGGAAATTAAATTCTGGAAGTAGGCACTACTAGTATTAGGTCTTTTTCAACTTCTAATGTTGTACAGATTCATGAGAGTGGATTCGTAGCATTTGTTTATATGATGGTTTTGATGCTCCTGTACTACATTTTTAGTTATTAAAGGATATATAACTTACAAACTAAAATATTCTCCTTAGAGACAAAATAAAGTCAAGATAAAAATGGAAAAAAATAGTCATGCTAGCTTCAGTTCTCAGAAAGAACAGACACAGGGGAGGTACAGGTCAGGAACTGGGAGAGCAGACCCATGCTACAGAAAGCACATTAGCTAAGCAGTAGTTCTGAGTATGCTGAAGAGGCGTACACTACCTTATCTAGTGAGAGGGATCATTTTTTTCCTAAAAGTAAATGGTTCTCTCAGGTATACTTCATTTCCTTATCCAGTCATTGAGTCAAATGTTTATGGGGGCATCAAAATTAAATTAGGCCCACAGAGAAATGTGCTCATTGGTCATTAATAAGTGTTGAGAGAGAAATAAATACGCAAGCAGTTTAGAAGTTGTCTAAAAGCAGGAGACGCTGGCTGATGCACTGAATTGTTGCTCAAGTCCCACCCAGGGGCATTAGCAATTAGCTGGCATCCTGCTCAATCCAAACAGGCAGCTGAAGAAACCGAAACTGATGGGTTTCCATAGTAACTTTATCATAGGAACAACGAGGTCATGAGAATGGGCGTGCAGGGTTTGGTTTTTTTTTTGTTTTTTTGTTTTGTTTTTTTTTCCTGAAAATAGTATCCTGGTAAAAATGATCAACAGAGAATTCTGGAAAACAATCCTACCATGAATTCATCTAAAGCACCAGCACTATTCTTTCCATGAAATCTCAAGAGAAAGAGCAGGTTAAAAGTTACTGGTGGGTATTGTGAGTTAATAAAACAGTATTCTGAGGTTGTTGTAAGTCTCTAACAGCCAAAAGAAAATGCAAAAGGGATGGACCTAACTCACTTTCTACCCTCAAAGGAGAGTGCTCGATATATAACTTATCAGGTGTCCACAGAGAATGCAAGATTCTGTGTTTAGAGATTTCCTTCAAAAGCTACCTTTGGGAAACACAGCATGAAAAAAGGCAGAGAACTACCTTCTTCTTTAACTGAGAAAAATACTTATACTTTGTAAGTGATTCTATCTTTAAGAATTCTTTCTGTTTTAACAACTTGGACAGATAAGCTATTCTGTATCCCAGTTTGTCATGAAATAATAGCCTTTGCTCACGTCATGTATGATGTATTTAATCACCTACACCATAGGTCACCAATACTGGGTATTATAACTAGAAGCAGGCTAAGCATGGAAAGTCTTGAATAGGAAATCCAAGTGCTATTTTTTACTTATGTTAATGTGTCCCTATCTCTGCAGATATATGTCACATGTGTGTAGACACTGTCAGAGGCCAGAAGAGGGAATAGGCTCCTTTGGAGCTAGAGTTTCAGGTAGCTGTGAACTGCCAGGCATGGGTCCCGTGAATCAAACCCTGGACCTCTGGGAAGGCAACAAGTTATTGTAACTACTTCAACATCTCTCCATCCTCCAAATACTACTTCTTACAAATCCTTGAAAAGAATATTATTTCAGAATGGGCTGCAGACTGCACACACTGCTTTGATGAAAATCCCAAGAGCTGTGTGTCACAGCTACTTGTGTGAGGCATTTGAGTCAGTGGAGGAGACGCTATTACAAAGAGGGTCTCACAGCAAGGATGACCATTAGGCTTGTGTTTAAAGGGCAAAGACATATGTGTGCATGGGAACAGGTATTCCAGGTGGAAGAAATGATGGGTTAGTTACTATAGCTACACAGAGGAGCATTCACTGGAGGATAAATGATACATTGGTCTCTAGGGAAAATGTTGAAAGCCTTTTTCTACCTACTTATAGGAAATGAAGACTATCGAGTATGAGGCTATTTCCCCAGCACACTATCTACGTTGGCATCAGAGGACATACTCAGCTTCTGGATATTCTGTTAAGTACATCACCTCATCTCCACTTTCTCAAACCCTGTAGCCTGGCCAGTCCAAGTCTCGCTCACTGTAGCCTCCATTCAACTTTGCATCCAACTTCTCCTTTTCTGATCCATCCTGTCAGCCACATGCTACATGCAGATTATCCTACAAAATGTATTTCCTTGGATTAAAATGCTCTTCTGCTTAATGTTGACTGGATGCCCACTGATTACTGTGTCTATCATAGTATGATCCTGAAATTTTCTGTCTACATGCATTTACTTAAGACAGCCATGTGGTGGGTGATCAAGAAGGGTCTGAGAGACCTTCTGACCCCACTCACATAGTTATTCAAATCCTTAGCACTATTCTTTTCACAAAATTCCACCATACCTTTCCAGCTACATACAATAAAAATTTTCAGTGCACATACATCATGTTCTGACTTTGAGTATTAGACAACTCATATAGTATGGTATCCATGATATAATGGCAGACTTGGAGCAGGAATAGACCTGCATATTGCTAGAGATAAATAAATGATCTAGAAAGTTTCATGACAGTGTTAATCATGGATCTTCTGACTCCAAGCTTCACTTTCTAAACCCGATAGTCATCACCCTCCATTTGAGTTGTTAAAACTACTATTAATAAATACAATATACAATAATTAATAACAAACTATTTAATACAGAAAAAACAGTATTTTATCTGAAAATTCATTACAAATTGTCCCTAGTTCAAATTATTAGACTAATCTGAAATGGATTCTGGCCATGTCATAAGTACTATAATCAGAGCTTTTTTTATTTCTCTTTGGGGACTACATAATTATCACAGTATTAAGATCATGTGATACTACATTGTAATTTCTTTCCTTTGTTGTCCTTCTTCTCTATGAGGCCCCAAAGTAGTTCATGGCTGGAGTGCCTGTCCTTTTGTATCTTCAGTGTCTTGCTGAGTGCTCTTAGTCAGTGCTCTGGGAGTATTTACTGAGAACCATAATAATACTATGAACCATGATAGGTACTCACTGAATAATGGCTACTATCAGACATCTCTGCATTTCCTTTACTTCCCAGAGTCAAAGGTTTAGCAACAATATCAGGAGATGACATCTTTTTCTTTTTTTTCTCATTTCACTTTTTTTTAATTAATTTATTCTTGTTACATCTCAATGTTTATCCCATCCTTTGTATCCTCCCATTCCTCCCCCCCCCCCATTTTCCCATTATTCCCCTCCCCTATGACTGTTCCTGAGGGGGATTACCTCCCCCTATATAGTCTCATAGGGTATCAAGTCTCTTCTTGGCTACCTGCTGTCCTTCCTCTGAGTGCCACCAGGTCCCCCCCTCCAGGGGACATGGTCAAATGTGAGGCACCAGAGTATGTGTGAAAGTCATATCACACTCTCCACTCAACTGTGGAGAATGTTCTGACCATTGGCTAGATCTGGGTAGGGGTTTAAAGTTTACCGCCTGTATTGTCCTTGGTTGGTGCCTTAGTTTGAGCGGGACCCCTGACATCTTTATGCTAAGAAGTTTCCTGTTTTTTAAAGAGCATAGGAAAAATCATATTGTTTGCCCCATACCTGACACAGGGACTTGAGGCATTAGCAAA
This sequence comes from Acomys russatus, assembly GCF_903995435.1. Taxonomy (NCBI): domain Eukaryota; kingdom Metazoa; phylum Chordata; class Mammalia; order Rodentia; family Muridae; genus Acomys; species Acomys russatus. Next base: position 43,710,257 of record NC_067143.1, on the reverse strand, counting down.
ACTGTCACTACAGATCTTGCTAATGCCACTACTACTGCCACAAGCACAACCACTATGGTTATAGCTGGTTCTAAATTGAGATGGCATTTTACTCCAATTATTTCACTGTTTTCAATGATACATATGAAGCTTCAACACTGCCTAAAACTCAATAAACATCTAACAAATGATTGATATAATTTTTGTAATTGTGACTACTACAGTAACTTTCAAGGTGACCATTGTACTTGTAACACCCACTACAGTTCCACATCATGATTGCATATGGTAGGGGCTCTATGGGGCCTACAAAGTACATTCTCATTAACATAACAATATCAGAGGCTCACCATTGTCACACAGCAGAGATAAAAACAAGGAAGCAGAGACACTGTCTGCCTCTTCCTGTTTTATTATTTTTATTATTTTTTTATTTTTTATTAATGTATCCTTGTTACATCTCAATGGTTATCCCATCCCCTGTATCCTCCCATTCTTCCCCCACTCCCATTTTCCCCTTATTCACCTCCCCTATGACTATTCCTGTGGGGGATTTTCTCCCCCTGTATATGCTCATAGGGTATCAAGTCTCTTCTTGGTCACCTGCTATCCTTCCTCTGAGTGCCACCAGGTCTCCCCGTCCAGGGGACATGGTCAAATGTGAGGCACCAGAGTATGTGAGAAAGATATATCCCACTCTCCACTCAACTGTGGAGAATGTTCTGACCATTAGCTAGATCTGGGTAGGGGTTTAAAGTTGGCTGGTGCCTTAGTTTGAGCGGGATCTCTGGGCCCAAATCTGCCTATCATAATGCTCCTCTTGTAGGTTTCTAGGACCCTCTGGATTCTTCTATTTTGCTATTCTCCCATACTTCTCTCATCTAGAGTCCCAATAGGATGTCCTCCCCTCTGTCCCAGTTTCCTGATAAGTGAAGGCTTTCAAGGGACATGCCCCTTGGGCTAGTATGCAATATAAGTGAGTATATACCATTTGAATCTTTCTGCTTCTGGGTTAACTCACTCATTATGATCATTTCTAGCTCAATCCATTTGTCCACAAATTTCGGGAATTCCTTGTTTTTAATAGATGAATAGTATTCCATAGAGTATATGTACCACAGTTTCTTTATCCATTCTTCTACTGAGGGACACTTAGGCTGTTCCACTCCTTGGAATATACCCAGAAGATGCTCCAGCACACAACAAGAAAATTTGCTCAACCATGTTCATAGCAGCCTTATTCATAATAACCAGAACATGGAAACAGCCTAAGTGTTCTTCCTGTTTTCTTGTTCATTGCCATTTTCAATGATGCTCAGAGACCCAATGGACTGTGTTTCCCTCAGACCCAGACCACTCCTTCAACATAAGAATACCCTGGTGTAATGTGCAAACAATACAGTTAACCATTCTGAAGAATTCAATTTTCACTCAATTATGAAGTACTTAACAATTTTTCAGAATGGGAAAAAAAAACCCCTAATGTTTATCTTCACCTTTTGAGTGCATGATTCTTCACAGAGCATTTTCTTCATTGACAGTGCCAGAGGCCCTGGAAGGAACAAGTGTGCTGGTTTGCAAGACTGTCTGCTCCAATTGCACTGGACAGGCTGCTTGCACGTCACTTACTTTCCACTAGTTACCACCATGACTGAGTTAATTATGTAGTTTCCCTGTTCAAGTTACTCTGTAAGTGTCACCTGGAAATTAGAAACCAAATCCATTCTAGGATCCTTTCTGAGAGTATCTACTTGAAATGTATAGGTGCCCAGAGAACACAACTGTAGGATCCACAAGAGCCAGACCTCATTTCTACTGAAGGGATATGATAAAAATACTGAAAGTTCAGACAGAAACACTTTTGGCCTAGATTATGATTATTTAAGATCTGAGTGACAGACACTTTCCTAAAAATACCAGTATGCAGAAAGATATGAAGTCTGAAGTCACCCACAGTTTTGACTGATTTCCTGATTCATTAAACCTGGCACCTTTCCGTAATGAGTGGGGCTGCAGTGTAGTGTGTGGACAGTAACCAAGTGGAGACCAAGACCATGATGACGGTCATTCAGATTATCATCAGTTATTAATAACAAGCATGGCACAGAAACAATATTAACATCATCTACTTATGTTACACTTCCATGGAAAGTGTAGTAAACTTTGGTTCAAGGATGAGGGCCTCAATGCCAAATGCACTGTGTTCTTTGTCTATGTCACTGAGATCACAGCCACTTTAGCAGTGACTGCTGTTTTCTATTGGGAAGTACTTTTAAGATCATCTATGGGTGACTTGGATACCTGCTACTTTATTATGATCATTTGCTGCACTGCAAATAGATCACCTCTTCAATAAATAATGTGGGCATATTTCTTTTCTTATCTCTTTTTTTATGATTCTGGACATTAAACTCAGGGTCTTGAATATGCTAAGTCAGTGTTTTAGTACTGAGTTAAATTCCTTTCTCTGCGTCATTTTAAAAACTCTAAAACATCTTTAAAAGGACATAATTTAAGCCCATGAATATTTTGCCAATTTACATTATGTGAAGGACAGGGTCCATCGTTTTCTGTGGGAGGTTTTTCGCCTTTGGTGTACCTGCAAACAACAAACAAACCAGACAGATTTCCTTTTCACTTTCAAGGCTTGAAGGATGCAGTGGGAGGAAGCCATGGGCAGCCTGCGCTGGCAGTGGGATGGGCCATAGTTGCTGGAATCCTCCTCCACATCATTGATTTAGGAAGCAAATGTGCGCATTTGGAAGCAATGTGGGGCCGAAGGCAGAAAGCTGGGAGAGCGCTCTCTGCCAGTGACTCAGAGGTCTGAAGGCAGCACAGCTTCACGATGTGCAAAGTGGAAAAAAACTTTGATTTGATATAGAGAAGGCAGGGGGAGGAGAGAAGATCATATAACAAAAAGGCATTGCCTGGAAACCCAGCAGAAAGGTTCATGCAACTTGGAACGGAAGTGGCTATGGGAAAGGCACCAGTACAAGAGCAACAACTCTTGCCACAACTCAAGGCTTTCTAAGCAGTGCTCTAAAGCACTCTCTCCTCCACACTTGTTATATTTATAAACCATCTCTGGAGGCCAAGTGAGTCATCAGCTACACATTTAAAATATCTAGAACGTACTATACCAGCAGCTAAACCTGGCAATTTCAGAAGTATTTGTTTTAAATACAGCATGACACAAATCGTTTGTTCCACAGTCTTATTTGGTATTTATATAGTTTCCTGTATTATTACTAACAGAATGTTGATGAATGTAAACCGTCTTTTACTCAGAAAGTTCAGGACAAATAATTTCCAACTCCATTGGAATCCTTACTGAATTTTGTCACAAACCGGCTCAGTCAGGGATAGGTCCTTGGGATCGGGAGTTCTTGAACAGAGATTAGGCGTGACAAACAGACACATCCACACAGATGAGTTTTGTGTTTGAGTGTATTTTGTAGCTAAGCAGTCTAAGTTTTTAAACGTACGTTTTAAAAGCAGGGGGGGCTTGTGGCTTCATTTTTCCCACAGAGAAGATTCAAGGAAGTCAGTGAGCACACAAGCATGTACAGGACAGCTACAAAATGTGAAGCTATTGTGTTGTCATATTTTAAATTACAACTTTGAATGAAACAATACAGGGTACAGAACACACAGTTAAAGACGTTATCACTTTTAAGTTACTGAGTTGGTATCAATATGTATGTGCTCCCTTTGTCCAGAGTCAATTTTTTCTCTCTAACGAAACTTGTTCCCAGCACCTATGTGGTGGCTGTTTGTTTGTTTGTTTGTTTGTTTATTTATTTATTTATTTATTTATTTATTTATAGTTCTTTTTTTGTCTTTTAATATCTGAGTACGACTTTGTGGAGTCTTTGAAAATACTCCACTTCTTTCTAAGCTATAATATAACTTATTAACTAATGATTAATTTTCAGTCATTGTTTTTAATAAGTGGAAGTGAAGCAGAACTACTCCGGACCCGGACAGTCCCTGGCTGCAATCCCGAGTCAGGGTTGTCTTCTAGCGACCATGGTTACGCCTGAGAAGTCTTGATTTGGGAGTGAAGTTGAAGAACTAGGATAGAGACAGAGAATGTCAGCACAGTGAGAGAAAAGAAACTGTAGTTTTTCTCCTGACAGAAACATCAGCTCCGATCCAGGAGACTCTCCCCTTTTTGGGGGAATCGTAGCCTCAGGCCTGTGTAGTATTGGTGACACAGACTCCACTGGAGGGGTGACAGAATTAGTCATGTTTGCTACAGATATCAAATTTGTGCCTGATTGTGTAATTGTGTAATCCTACATAGTTTTGTTGCTGTGAAGCAATATGTGTGTATATAATACATATATCTTTGGTGTCTCCCCTTCCAAGCACTGAACCAAACAGCAGAAACTTCGGCTGTTGAGATAAAGACCTGAGTCTGTACTGTGTAAAGACATATGCAAAGAATTAACCATTTCACAGTCATCTTCTTGGTCCCCCAGCTCATAAACCTTTCCACCCCCTCGACCTGGATGTTCACTGAACCCCAGGTGCAGAAATTCAGAAATTGTGTTGTACATGTATCAACTGGTGCAGGGTTCACCACCATCAGTTATTCCCTGAAGTTTGACCAGCTGTGGTTTTCTCTAATGGTCTCTCTTTACTGCAAAGAGAAGCTTCTCTGCTGAGAGGTGAGAACTACACTTATCTGTGACCACAGAGTAAGTATTTATAATAGAGTTAGTAATTATGCTGGTTAATAACGTGGAAGTACCATGTTCTCCTCTAACCTTTATGACCTCACAAGCCATGGGTAACTGGCTAGGTTTCCAGTATAAGACATGCTGAGAGCTAAAGATTAGTCTTACCTGGGAATAGACCCCCTAAATGTTTATCCAATGCCAAGTGTTCATTCCTGAACCATACACATATAAGCAATACTAAATGGACTCAATTGGTTATATTAATACATGTGTATAATATATAATATATACATATGTATATATACACAAGGAAGGAAATTATATAACTACACTCTAAATTTAAAAATGAATTGGCTGTCGTAAATTCTTTACTTTTCTTTTTGTTAAATTAATTTATTCAGATTACATCTCAATTGTTATCCCATCATGTGTATTCTCCCATTCCTCTCTCCCTCCTGCTTTTACCCTGTTCCCCTCCCGAATACAAGTAGTAAACATCAAACCCCCTATTCTGATCTAACCAACGGACAAGACATTCTCCACAGTTATGTGGAGAGCAAGGACTGAGTGACATGAACTCTGGTGCCCCAAATTCTTTACTTTTCAAAGTTCAATTGTGTGTGAGATCTCTGCAAACATGACGGTCAGCAGAGAGTCCATCCAGGGGAGTCATGAAGGAAATTAGGTTCAATTTGACTTAGTAGCTGGTGTCATTTCCAACTTCAAAACTCTGACACCAGGTAGTTTATTTTAGGCATATTCAAGTACAGTGCAATTTTGATGAAAAGTTTTCTAGTATAATTAACCCCATGTGTACAATACAGCTTAAGACATGGCTACATCGAAACTCTTGTAAGGTACCAGTAGGTTCTATAGATTGCCTGAGGAAGCAAGCTCAAGGTAAACAATGCTCCTGATAAGGATCTTGAGTAAGCTAGTGCTGTACATCCAAGGAGATAAACAGGCTTAAGATAAAGGTCTGGGAGAGCTGGTGAGGTGTGGCCATACAGATAGCGCAGAGCTGGCCAGGATATTGACCACTTTCTGTTCTTAGCCTTCTGGGCAGAAAACCAATTATACATCTTTTCTCTTTGATGAGACAACCCTGAGAGTTTAACATTCCATTTCCCTAGTGCTTATGTGTTAGCACAAGTACCCACAGGCTTTCTACATAAATCCCTCTTTTAAAGAGTACCGAGGTATGTATAACTTCTCCAGTCCCCGTTGCGAATATTAATTACTCCGTGTGTGTGTGTGTGTGTATGTGTGTGTGTGTGTGTGTGTTTGAACACAGTGGGAATTGTTGTGTATGTGTGTTTAAATATATATGAGTACACATGTGAGTGCAAGTTTGTAGGCACATATAAGTGTGCATTTGGAGACCTGGAGTTGAAGTCAAATGTCACACCCCAAAGCTCTCCTCTTTTAATTGTCCAAAGAGAGTCACTGAGGCCACAGCTCTACCAGTTTTGGCTACTCTAGCTAGCTAGCTAGCTTTCCCAGGCAATCTCCTGTCTCTACATTCAGATTGCAGGGGGCTGACACACACGCCTAGCTTTTTATGTGGATTGTTGGGATTCACATTCTGGTTCCCATGCTCAGACAGTGAACACTTTATCCAAACCACCATCTTGCAGTCCCTGAAGAACTGTTGTAAGTCAAGCACACTAATGCCTGCCGTTCAAGGAAATTGAGGCATCATGTCTATTCTTGGAGGACTCACTGATCTTTGAAAACATTAGCACGGTTCTTTAGCAAAACTGACCTTGAGCAAATTGTTGATTGAAAATTCTCTTAGTATGGAGATTAGTAATTCATCTGCAATTACAAATTATCCTAGGATAACTCTGGATCATTACTATTTACTAATCTTAACTCTTTCAGATACTCTTATTTTAAGAACTATGCACATTTTTGATCGATAGATTGTTTTATTTTTTCTACCTGAATATGCTGTACCAACTACCTAGAATGATCCCCCATTTCATAGATTTCTCTAAATATCACAAACTCACAGGCAATTGAAGAGCCCCGCTGTCTAGTTTGGGGGCAATTTATATAGTTCTATCTCAGAAGTCTGGTATAAAGAAGAGTGGCTCTCTCACCTGTCCCCTTGATAAAATATAGACTTACTGGAGGAAATAGCTCCTGCTTGTTCATGTTGCCAGGCAAAACGATGTCTAATGACAGCGTTCAGTTGGTACGTAGGTGGCACAAAACTGTAATCCCAGCATTTAGAAAGTGAAAGAGAAAGAAGTAGGGGCTGAAGTTTACCTATATAGGGGGTTTGAGACCATCCTGGACTAAAGATTTTCTCAAAAAATAAATGAGTTTTTGGTCTATGGTTGAGGCCTCATGTTGACCTTTTCTCTTTACACTATAGCACGTTTATTGGTGTAATCTTTGCATCTATCTATCTATCTACATCTATCTATCTATCTATCTGTCTATCTATCTATCTAGTTTTTAAAGAAAAAGAGGCTCTATATTTGAAAATAAAAGCAGGGTACATGGGAGAGGCTGGAGGCATGAAAGGGAAGGAGGAAATATGGGAATTATACTGTAATCATAGACAATAAAATTAATGAATGACAAATTATAAAATAAATAGCAGAAAAAAAATATGGCATGGTCTGGTGTAGTAAAGACAGCCAAAGAGAATAAATGTGGTCAAGGAAGAAAATATTCTCCAACTAGGAAAGCAGGCTTTGTCAGTTCAGTTGTCTAGAACACCCCCTTAGCTTTCTGCACAGGGCCAGACATTTCCAAGGAGAACACTTGGTTTCCACATTACATAGTCACAGCATGAATCCTTCCTCTCCTGCAACAGCCTGTTAACTGCAGTATAACCTCTGCTCTGCTTTCCCCCAGAACCTGCCAATCCCTGAGACACAATAGCCAGTTTTATTTAGTGAGGATCTTCTGACTTTTCAAAGCAAATTCTACTCACGTCCTGGGTCCTGGGGATGCATATCTCTGTAAAAGCCACAAGTATCAGCTCAGAATCCAGTGGTCAGAGGCATTATTCATTATTTTACCAATTATTTGAGAATAAAAAGGTACTTTATTCAATTTCTTGATTCCTAGTCACATGTAACAGGCAAAACTCACCCACTTCAGACAGTAGCTGTGGGATTGCCAACAGCTGTCACTGGAGATGTCTCCAAGAGCTTCATGCTGACAGCTCCGAGGGGCCAATGGAGACACTCCACTGCTGCATTCATTTGATCATTTTGGCAGCTGTGTCCAGGAAAAAAGTTCCCGTGCTTTGTATGAATGCTTCGGAAGTTTCAAGTTCTTCCTTAGGCTTTAAAATTCTGCAGGTTTCTGATAATCCCTTTCTGTTCTCTATTCTTATCTTTACAGGAAGGATATTGCAACTCTCCTTTTCATTCATGTTTCCCCTGTGCCCAACAGAGCTTTGACAAAGTCAGAGCTCACATACATTCACACATGGGCAGGCATGCACACATGCACAGCACACATACTTACGTGTGGACAGGAATGAGAAAGGGAGAGGGAAGAAGGAAGCTACAAAGGGAGTTGTCAGGATGAGAAAGAGAGGTGGAAGAAAAGGAGGATGGGAGGTGCAGAAGAGGAAAGGAAGCATTTAGAACCAGCTCTTCACATCATTTTCTGTTAAGAAACAGGATATTAAAATAACAAAAATGGCTGTCAAGGGAGATCAGAGAGTAAAGGAGCTCTTGCCAAGAGATCCCCAGAACTCATTCCATCAGAAGATAATCTACTCCTGAAAGTTGTCCTCTGGCTTCCACTTGTGGCATGGGAGCTCGTGCGTGCACACACACACACACACACACACACACACACACACACACACAAATAAATAAATTCGAAAAAGGAAATAACAAGTAGTACCAAATAGTCATCATTACTGTGAATATAAACCGTATAACTTTAGAGGCTGAAGAAATGGCTTAGCAGCTAAGAATTCATATTGCTGTTGTTGATTTGGTTCTCAGTATCCACATGGAAGTTTCCATTCAAGTGGACCTGTCACCCTCTTATGACTTATATCGGTATCAGGCATCAGGCATCAGGCATACGCAGGCAAAGCACGCATATCCATAGCTGAAAGGTGTTAAGCTCAGAAAAAAATGACAGCCTTCCATCCTTCCTCTTACTGACTTCAATAGGTCCTGAAGCATAATAGCTTCAGAATCATTTGCCTTCCAGGCCTCATTTAGTCTCAGCCATTTTAGTGGTTCCCCAATAACCCTGAAAGTAACAAGAATGGCCAGAGTCAGACCCTGGGAGAGTAACTTAGAAGGGGCTGCCGAGTCTTTAAAAGACTGGAAGCAGGACATGGTAGTGCACACCTTTAATCTTAGAACCCGTGAGGCAGAGTCACATGGAATTTGAAATCATCTTTGTCTACACATGGAGTTCCAGTATAGCCAGAGCTACATAGAAGAGAGACAGTGTCTCAGAATCATACACACACACACACACACACACACACACACACACACACACACACACACTAAAACCTGTTTGGGAAAATTAGTTTATTGTCCTTCTGAGTTCTGAGGTTAATTTCAAGATATATATTTTTAAGTGTAGTGCTATTACACTGTTATGTTGTAAGCCTACATATACATGGTAGTTGGTGTGTGTGTGTGTGTGTGTGTATGTGTGTGTTTTCATGGCCTTCTCATGATTTCCCTTTATATATTTTTCTAAATCAGTATCTCACAATGTAGCTTTGGGTAGTCTGATACCTTCCCTGTAGACCAAGATGGCCCTGAATTCATAATTATCCACCTGCTTCTGCCTCTAGAGTGCTGGGATTTGAGGTGTATGCCACCATACCCAGTAGCATTTACTTTCTGAATATCATCTGCCATGGCCTGAGTTATATAAATGCCATTTGTATATGGTAACTATTTCAAGAACCCAATGATAAAGACTGCTTAAAAAAATTCAAGCCAGGCACAGTGGTGCATGTCTGTAATTCCAGCACTCAGAGTAGCAGAGACAAGTGGATCTCTGTAAGTTTGAGGCCAGCATAGTCTACAAAGAGAGTCCAGGAGGCTATTCAGAGAAACTCTGTCTTAGAAAACTAAAAATACCAAACAGAAAAACAAAGCAACCAAAAAATACCAACAAGAAACAAACAACAACAACAACAACAACAACAACAACAAAACCAAATTCATTATTTATCACTCAAGAGCAGCCTTGACACTTACATTTATTTTCCTAGGATTAATCTGATCCTGTTCACACTTTTTAATCTGCTTTTCCTCACTGAATGATGTATTTTGAAATTTTATTCCATTAAAACTCACTTCGGTATATTTAGTTCCAATGGTGTGGCTCTGCATATCCTAGCAACTACTTATAGGAGTGAGGGCATAAGAAAAGCTCTGTTGCTCCCACGTCCGTCTGTCTGTCTACCAATTTCATCAGCAGAAGCCATCATCCCTTCTTTACTTGGTACTGAATACCAGCCAGTAAGAAAGACACGGTATCACTTGCTTGTCTGTTACAGGATTCTAATTGGTTCTCAGATACAGTTATCATACAAAGCAACACATATTTTGTTTTAACTGTTTTAATTGTGTGGAAGGGTCAAGAATGGGAATTCTAGTGAGTCTGAAAACTACAAAGGATGTTATGTATGTGCTTTGAGGAGCCAAACTTTTTTTAATTTGTATTTCTTTCAAGATTAAATTGGTAATTAGCCCAAAAGACAACAGTCAATCTGTCCTTTAAGTTTTGTCTAATAAGTGAATGTAAGTGAGAGGTAGTTAAACAGACTGGACATAGGATAACAGAACTTCTTGACCCTCTTTCCCTGTTATATAATTTCAAAAAGAATGGACACTGTGTTACAGAGAAAGGAATATAGAATTCATACAGAAAACTTCCAGTGGCAACATAACTTTACCGATTGTTCTTTGTTGTCTATTAAATGCTTTCCAAACAGTGTCTCTGTAGAGCTATTACTGTAATGAACAAGAGTCACAATGCTGCCAACCAGAGAAGCTAAGTCTTCAAGATGTCTTAAGACTCAGGAGCTCATATGACAATCCTAGTTCAAAGCTGTCTCACAAGATGCCATGTATCCTTTTACCAACACTTCCTCAACACACATAAAAGTGATGATGGTGATGACAGCGATAATGATGATGATTAATCAAAATAGTCTCCCCAAAAAAGGAAAAATTGAAAGGAGTATCCAGGAAAACAGAAATGTTCTGGTACTTCTTTAAACACCATGAAACAGACAAAACATGATAGAAGTGTGAGACTTAAGTGAGCATAAAGTTTGTCTCTGACACCTCTTAGCTGTGTAATATTGGACAAGAAACTTCTTTGTCTTGTGAATTCTTAAAAGAGCCACATTTCCATGGGTTGTTATGAAAATTGAGGAAATAAAGGGTCAAGACTTTCCTGGAGCATGTGCTCAGTAGTCTTGGGTTACTCTCTCGCCCGCTACCACACTTGTTAGAAAAAGAAACACTCAACAATTTTGTGTGAGGCCTTTTCCATCAACAGACTGAATATTAAAATACTGAATGGAAGTTTACTGTACTGGAATATTTATACTAGGCCTGAAACATTAAAAAACAAACCTATTTTATGAAAAACTTAGCTTCATGGACAAGCACAGAAGACACTGTAGGTGAGAATCCTGCCAGTCTTGCTTTTCCTCTTAAGATAAAAACAAACCAGTCCTCATCAATCATTTCACAGAAGTAGTTCTAACCTTCTATAGTAATACGTGTCAAATGGGTTATTTCCTCAGGCTTGAAGAAATGTATTGTGAATAAATTTTTCTATTGAGTCTTCTTGTTTGAAATCAGATGCGCTAGAAAGAAAAGGGTGATCACCAGAGACAAGAGCGAAACTCGAGGGGGAGGAAAGACACAGCAAGATAACAGGCCAAGTTGTCCCATTTACAAATGGAGCACGAGAGCAGTAACCAGGGGAAGGTGGCGGCATGTTCAGATTTAAGTCTGAAAAATATCCAGCTTCTACTAAACAAATCCCGGCTAGCACAAGAGACAGATCACTCAGCCACGTCCAGGTCATTCTTCTAATACGACTAATCCATTTCTAGAGAGAAATATTGAAAGGATTGGACAACTCAGTCTTTAAGGTTCATGGTTTGTGTGGCCATTAGCCTTTTGACTGCTGCTGAAAATAAGACAGTATTTTCAACTTCCTTCTAGATAGGAAGAATAACCTCTCCAAAACCTACTTTTCTCAGTTTTACTACAGGAAGGGTACTGATTTTGAGTAATCTGTAATTCACAGGGACTTTTCTAAAGTAAAAATAACACACATGGGGGGGCCTCACCTCTCTCTGGGGCACTAGGCGGGTGTTAAGCATTAATAAGGCACCGGTAAAGTCTGTTAAAATTGCCATTAGTGCTAATCGCAAGTTGTTTAAGTATATTATAAGCACTCCTGCTGGCATTCATTTTTCTGTATATAAGTAGCAATGTTGGAGGTGGCAGTAATTTGACTTCCTAAATAGCAACTGTTGGACTCTCTCTTGCCCTAGCTGTCTTGAGCAAAAGTACTGTTTGTCAAACAGTCAACTGGTCTATTTGTTTGCCAACATGAAACATCTTCAGTCCTCCATGAGTACCTTGAGACATCTCTGCAAAGATTGCAGCTGATTTTCTTGGCTCATGATGATACATCCTCAGCCAGAGCTGTTTGAAACTGTTTGCATCAGACTATCTGCTGTCACATCCTAAACGGAATCGAGATGATCACACAACCATTTCCATCATGGCCAGAGGAGAAGCACCTCCCTTATAGTCCTAGCTGAGGGACCACTGACTGCTGCTGAGAGGCAAGGTTGTGGCTGGTAAAACAAAACAAACAAACAAACAAACAAACAAACAGCTCTAATAGTTCAATCAAATGGCTTTGATTGGTTCAACCATTCTTTTTCAGGTTGTATGGAAACACTGCTTAGGATTACTTAGTGCATCAGGCAGATACTACCTTAACTTCTTCTTCCAGTTGTGGTACTGGCCTCATATCAAACGCTTCCCTTGGGAATTTTTTTCTAGATTTTTTGTGTGGGTTAGAGATGGTAACTTTAAGGGAGAAGCAGCAGAGACAGAGGAGAGCTACTTCAGTGACCCTAATGACTGAGGTAGAAGAAAGGTAGCAGCATCAGTGGTTGAGCATTCAGCGGGCCAAGCTATGAAAACTGCAAGGTAGGCAGGGGAGTGACAGCCAAAGTGTCAACAGTCCCTACAATGTCTCAAAAACTGCAATGCAGCCATAATGTTGATAGAAAAGTTTTAGTTTTCTAGTGTGGATCTCTCATTGACAGGTATTCTAAATCTAATGTGACCCTGCTGTGACAGTAGGCAACATTCCATCCCTCTGAAAAAGCACACAGGATGCTCTGCCTCACCCTACAGTTCCTAAGCACCTGATTCTGACTCCATACTTGTCCCATGGAGGGTACTTTAATTATGAGGGACCCATTCACAGGCCCATCAGGAAGGCACAGCAGTTCAACCAAAGCAGAGGATATGAACAAGGGCCTCTGTGGAAGCCAAGTTGATAGTGTTTTGAAGAAAAAAACCCTTTGACTTTCTTAATACAATTTTTAACTCAGGCAATAAGAGACTATCGAGAAAAAAAGAAAAGAAAAATGACAAATGTCCCCCTGAGTTCTTAGGCACCAGAAAAAATATTCAAACTGAGTATAGTCAGCCCCAAAGCACAAAGTCTAGCAGTGCCCACGAGGATGGATAGCACTGCACTGCAATTATCAGCAAGCTCAGTGTAGCCTTGCTCGTGAGAGAACCATGACCAGCCTCTTCCTGCTTCATACTCAACCTCTTTCCTACTCAATCTTAAGTCCATTCTCATCTCTTCACTGAAATCTTAAGATCCATATATACTATATACTTAAATTTTTTTTGGTTAGAGGATAATTAAAGAGGACACAAATAACCTACAGGCTCATGTGGATAGATACAATATTCAGAGTATTGGGTTCTTGAGCCAAATAATTCTTAATAAATACATAGCTACTAGTCAAATAAGAATTAGTAAAAATAAAATATATGTACAAATACATATCAAAATTCATTTCTTCTCTCCAATTATGCATTTCTCTTATTGCATGTCTTAAAATATTCATTGTGTCAAAGGGTAAAAATGGAAACCCTACAATGTTTTACAGTAGTAAGTCTCCATAAGCCATGAAACTCTACAGCTTTTTCACTTAACAGATAAGAACACAGAGATGATAAGAAACTTCTACTCTATAGCGCTCATGTGCTGAGAGTAGCAGAGGCAGGATTTAGAGTCAAGTCCCAGATCCTTGAACGTCTCCAGACTTCACCATGATACCATCTCATTGATTTTTTTTCTGAACATACCAAAGTGTGTATTGTCATACCTCACAATGAAAAGATCTTCTTTCATTAAGTGGAAAGCAAGAAAGAGTGACAATCCAGTGATAGAGAGAAGTCACCTAGCTGGACAGGCTTTACAAAAGCCTAGAAGACACTGGGTAGAGTCCTGGAAGCAGGAAACTATGCTGGAGTCCTTGCGTGACTAAGGAGACTGCATACACAAATAGCCTGCCATTTATGACTAATCTGGAGAATACAGATCTGTTTTGTTTGCTTAGAAATGAAAGAAATACATAGTGACACCATACATTATTGTGTGAATACACTTTTGAGCCCTCAGGAATGGCAGCATCAACTAGCATTATCAATTTGTGCTCTGGATCACACCTTAGGCATGCATACACATGACTACAATCACACCTCACAATTACTTCTTTGCCAAAACTTCTAAAACTCTTATTTCTATTTCAGGCCAATCTCAATATCAATTGTGATAATATTAGTCAACTATGGGATTTATCTTAATTTCTGAGAATTCCTATAAAATATATGCTATTTCTGGTAACATCCACTACCTAAAAGTCTAATGTCAAGATAATTTATAAGTTATTTGTACAAGGGTTTCATGACAGTATGATGATAGCATCAGAAGACCAGGGTTTATCCTGGTTCTTCTAATTACCAGTTATGACTCCTTGGTCAAGTAATTTAATTTCTAGGAATATGGGCTTTTATTTGTGAAAATAATATCTACTTATCAGGGTCAGTATGATGCTCATAGGTAATGTCTATAACACTTTTAGTGCCATGTATAGGTGAGACATAGATTTAAAAATAACAATATTCATTACTCTGGACAATTAAAACACAATGTTTCCAGTTCTGAATTATTTTCTGTACTTTCACATATGGAATATCTTTACACATTATTTGTCTTACTTGAAATATACCATCATTTTTAATTAACATTTAATATAAGCCTAATTTGCTAGAGTACAATACTGGCACAAAAACATTAAAGCAGTTTGTGGTCTAAAGGATGCCCTCTCTTTAATGGATGAGTTCAAAGGGCATTATAGAACTGTGAAAAATAACTGAAAAGAGAGCATGCTGGTGACTGTGAAGGCCAATGAAAGGGAAAGAGGGATTCAATGAAAGCTACCTAGATGAGATTACAGATCATTTCCTTAGTAAGATAACAAAGAGAGTTAAAGCCTTAAAAAATGGCTGCATGAATAAACCAAAGAGAAAAGTTTGTTTTTTGATCATGTTGAGACAGTGAGGTCTATGTGGTCCCATATACTTGGGCAGAACTTCAGGGCAGCAGGATGGTGTTGCAAAGGAGCTTTTTCACTGCCTGGGTGACAGGAGATAGACTATATGGTCAAGGTATAAGCTGTAAGGACCAAGTGATATCCTTCCTCTAGGCAGGCCCCACTTTCTAAAGTTTCCAGAGCCTCTAAAACTAAAGACAGTCTCTGGAAACTATCTCTTCAACTAGCATGTATGTCTGCATATGAAGAAGACATCATATTCCCTGGAACTGGAGTTACAGATGGTTTTGAGTGAACATCTTTCTGGGAACTAAACCCCAGTCCCCTGGAATAGCAGCTAGTGCTCTTAACTGCTGCTCTATTTTTCCAGATCCCTAAATTAAGTCAATTTAAAAATTCTGGTTCCAGAAAGGTTCACATTTTTGACATAGCAAAATGATTTTTTTTTCATCTTCCAATGGTCAGTTGCATTCATATCCAACCTGGGACATATGTATCTCACAGACAAAAGGTTGGACATATTTGATATAATGTACTCTTTTCAAAATTTGGAATCCCTGGCACAAGAACAGATTTGATTCTTGTAGCAAACATTTAACTTTTCACAAGATTTAGAAAAAATATTAGAAATTCAAGACATGTTGGTATGAGTTTTCTCTGGCCTCTAGAAGTGACTTTCTGGCTTTCTTAGCAGCATTTCATCCCAGTTTGTTTCTCCATCTTACTGTCTGCCTTGGAGAGCTAGAATGGAAATTTTCTTTGCCTGGTTGGATGATTTTATCTTTGATTTAAAAGCTTTAACCTCTGCTTTCATTTTGATTCAATATAAGATGAGCTTGTTCAATCCATTGTTTTGAAATCTTGCCAGATTACAAATAAGCAATTTCAACAGGAGTAATAAAATTGAACAGTGTATAAGAAAACTATCAATGGTAATCCTTGTTTAATTTCCTTTGTGGTCTAGTTGTATGCTTGTCCCAGGATAGAAGATGAAATGAAATATAAAAAGATTGTTTTACTTACAATAAAATTAAATGATTAATGATACCACCAATAAGATGAGAGAGAGGGGAACGATAGCAGAAATCAATGTATATCTATTATGTGTCAGGCACTATGTCCTATTTATATCCTATGGCAACCCTACATAGCAGGCATCACCTCCATTTTTGCAAGGGTAAAGTTCATAATCAAAGAATTTAAGATCAACTAACAGTTAAGATTCAGGGAGATGAGATGATGGAGCAAGAATAAGAGCCCTTGACTAGCTTCTATGATGTCTAGTGTCATAGATCATCCATTATAAGACTTGACAAACCTAGATTAAAAGTCAGAGGACATGAAATATTATAGTGACCCCATAATATCAGAACACGGGACATATTTAGTATCGTGTGTGTGTGTGTGTGTGTGTGTGTGTGTGTGTGTGTACATATACAAACTCAGGAACATAGATTTTTTTTGGTTAACATATCATTGACATTACATCAATTCAATTTCAGTAATGCTTGAAGCTTGGTTGGATATTATTCCCAGTATATTTATTCTGAAATGCTGATGATAACTCAAGAAACTTTATTTTGATGTCAGAGAGCCAACCTGGTGACAACTGACAAACTCTCATTGTGGTCTGCATGATCTTCATGTTTGCCTTCATAAATAATGTCAGATTCGAGTCTTTCTTCTTTGACTTCCTAGGTAGTTATTCTGCCGAGCACATCCCTTATTATATTCCCTTAGTGCACCAAAATTCTGATAACAAGAGTCCGGACTCTAATATTTTGAGCAAAGGCTTTTATTTTTGGCATTTTAGCCTCCTATTGTCTAAGAAAGAGTATTATTTTTAAAGGAATTGTTCAACTAACCATAGTTTTGTTTCATTGATTTTTTTAACTCAACATGGTTTTTCTGTTTTAAGAATGACAATACAATAACAAATCCCAGATACCTAGTTTTGCTAAAATGTCATCTTTTGATTATGTTTCATTTGTAAAGCTAAGAAATCACAAAGCCTTCTGTAATAATATTTCAACAAATAGTAGCTGATGTTTGCTTATGATATTGACAAGCTTAATTTTTATGATAAAGGTTTTCTTGACCTCAATGTTATCATTTGTGTGAGAAACAATTTACTTTGTACTTCCAGGACACTAGTGAGGACAGTTGGTACATTGGTCATTTAAAACCCAATACTCTGGGAGTTATAGGTTGAAGCCTGTGTTTTTACGTGGCTCAACAAAGTGAAAAAAAAAATCATAAACAGCTTTTGATTGCCCAATGCCAGTGGGCCATATTATGGCCATACCTGCTTTGCAAATACTTTGTTTGTTTGTTTGAGACGGGGCTTCTTCACATAGCCTTGGCTGTGCTGAGACAGGGTTTCTTTGCATATCCTTGGCTGTCTTGGAGCTAGCTCTTTAACCAGGCTGTCCTCAAACTCACAGAGATCTGCCTGCCTCTGTCTCCTGAGAGTGCTGGGATTAGAGGTAAGTGTCACCTCCATCTAGCATTAAATACCCTTTCTTATCTACTATCTGCCTTTCTAGGATTCAGTAGGAAACCTACAGCAAGGCTTCACTATGCTCCTTGTCTGTACTCTTCTAGCCATCCCCTAACTGATAGTCTCTCTGCTGGCTCTATTATTTTCCTGAAAATATGCAAATTAGTTTTTTCTGTTCTGCAACAGTACACTGTTTCTTAATTTAGCAGGACAGTGGAGTGCATAAGAGTACAGCCCTGAATCCAGCTCCCTTGATGCAAATCACAGTTTCTGCTGCACATTTGTCAGCTAATTATCCTACCTTCTTATTCATCAGTCTCATGTATAAAGTGAAGACTCACATTGAAGATCTCATTAGTCAACACAAAGTGTTTAGAACATCACTTATCCCACAGTGTATGATCAATGAAGGATCAATACTTCACATGATTGACTCTCCCCAATTTTTTTTATCTTTGATGTCTAGAGATGGGCTTCTCAATGAGACTTCTCTTTTTTCTGAATTCATTCTTAATCTAGCTCAGAATCTAGAAATAAAACTGCATGTTTCCAAGGCAGCCAATGATGCCAACACAGAGCAGACTCAGCACCCGTTTCATGCTGCCTGGTCTTGACCCAAACCCATTGTAGATTATTGTGAGGGAACACATTTTAAAAGGCTCTAGAGCCAGGTTTCCTGGATATAAATGCTGGTTACATTTTATTTTGCTGAGATTGGTGATTTGGGGTCACCTTGAGCAAAGTCTTAACGCTGCTTTGTACATGAGAACTACATTCATTCCAAAATTTGTGCCTATTTAGAAAATAACCAGGTTATAATCAACACTCTGTGAGCTTGTTAAATAAATAGCCGTTAAAGGAAATAATGCTAATTTTTAAAAGTTAAGAATGAAAATGCCTATGTGGTAGTATGTGCTCTGTGTGTGTGTGTGTGTGTGTGTGTGTGTGTGTGTGTGTGTGTGTGTGTGTGTAAAGATATATTGATTACTCTTTTGTGCTAGGAACTTGACCTTTTATATTTTAATCCTAAATTACTCCTAAAATACCTTTAAGAACTTTACAAAATGAATGTAACCATATGTGCTTGAAGTAATTAATGGTTAAAACCCTAAACAATAAATCTAAGGCGGCAAATCCTGGAAACTTTTTATGTACAAAGCTTTTGTTATCTAAATTGGTAGTAAGTGCATTTTATAAGATACCAATTAAATAAAAATAATTATGTATCAAAACAATGAAAACTTTTATGGTGATAAGAATATTAATGCTGAGTGCCCACTATATTCCAAATACTGTTAGGTACTGAGTATCGGGCTACACAACAGAGTACTCTCTCAATCAGCTACAACCAAGATTACAGATCAAATGACATGAAATATCAAAGAGGAGCAAATAATAAAGATGACAGCATCTAGCAACAATGAGGTACAAAGGACATGTGCCTGCGTGCTGTGTAACCTGTAATCCAGTGCCAAGACACACTGACTCCCCAGTCTGTATGGATAGCTTTACCTCTTGGTTTGAATAAATGAAGTAGAAAAACTAACTGCTTTGCTTTTTGAGCTACAGTGTTAGCTGAGCAATCGATGTATGCAACCTCATAATTGTCCTCTGAAACCACATAAAGAAAGCCAGTGTCCTTTATTTTTCTGTGCAGAACATCCAGAGAGAAGCTACAGATTGATTTGGCGATATTAAAGGAATCAAAAGAAATGACCTGTGTGAAAGAATATTTAAACTAATGCTATGGTATATTTTTTTTTCCTCTCTGGAAAGATATTCTAAATTGGCAGTTAAAGAGAGTGAAAGATACCACATTGTAAGCTTAATTCCACTCCATTAAAAACCTGGTCATAGTTAAATAGATTTCCATTTCACCATTGCATAGCTATTCAATAACATACTTAATGATGGATCTTCAGTACATATCTGGATGCACTTCTGATGACACAGGATTCATTCGGGAGCCAGGCTAGGTGTTGGTCACACACTGAGAGCACTGAATAGGAACGGGGGTCCTCTTAGTGACACCCTGAGGCTGTAATTTTTCTTTTTCTTTTTCTTTTCTTTTCTCTTTTTTAAGTTTTTTTTTTTTTTTTAAAGACATGGTTTGTCTGTGTAGTTCTGGCTATCCTGCCCTCTCTTTGTAGACCAGACAGGCCTCGATCTCACAGAGATCCCCCTGCCTCTGCCTCCCAAGTGCTGGGATTAAAGGAGTACACCAATGTACCTGGCTAGAGGATGTAATTTTCTATAGGAACCTTCTACATTTGAAAAGAAACTAAAATAGCTTTCGGGCCTTCCTCCTTGGAAACAGGTAACATCTCTGATGTATGCAGCTTCAGAGAAGAGGTGTAGGGTCTGATGACTCAGCTGCCCTGTCGTGTGTGCTACTTTGATTCCACTACCTGACATATGAAATAATCAAATGGATTTCCCTTGCAAGAGAAGCAGAATGCAAGTTACTGATGTCATGCTGCTACTGTATAATTAGGAATCCCTTTAAGACCGGAAGGTTATCTTGACGAGACATGGGAGGATATTGTACCATACAGAGCAAGGATCTTACTCATACTTTCAAAAGCAACTATGATCACTAGACACTTAGATGCTGATGTAGATTAAAACTGTTATATCAAGGCATAGTACTACAGAGTTCTTCTTGTACTTGGATCAACAACATATGTCTAGGGAGCCAATGGGCAAACACGGCCACTCCTTGAAAGGCAATACATGCTATTCCTTATTTTATAACAAGAGAAATAACTGCAAAACCACCCAGGTGTTAAAGCCATACCATACGTTGAGGCATCATGCCAGGAGTTTTACATATATTACCCTTAATCTCCCAGCCACTTATACAAGCATTGCTAATGACATCCCCACTTGGGAGGTGGGCAGAGATACCCAATGAGTCAGTATCTTGCCTGGCAATACAAACCTATTGACTAGTACACTGGTTTTAATTTGAAAGTAAATCTGCATCTGATTCTGAGGGCCAAGCTGTTCCTTCCTCACTAAGTGTCCTATTTTAAGTGTAGACTCACTAATATTAAAAGTCAGAAAAAATAATCCTCTTTTCCTGGGGCCCCAGGCGTTCTTTACAGAAGACCTATTTGCTTACTATAAGTTCATCCCAGGGCTTGACTAGGAATGACCCTCAACCCCAATCAAAGATTGAGAACCACCTATTAGTGTGAGCAGTTCCCTGGTGCAAAGGGCCCTACATGCCCTCAAACAACAAAAAAATTACCCTGATTTCCATGTCTAGCCAAGTTTTCATTGGAAAGGATAGGGCAGAAAAAAAAAAAAGAATGAAAGAAAAAGAAAGAATATGTGTGAAAAACATTCTAAACATGAACGATGGCTTCCTGGAGTGAAGTGTTGTTTTAAGTAGGCTACACAACAAAAATTGGAGGACTGAAAAATTCTAGTAGACACAAATTACAAGGGCACGTGGACACCTGTGGGCAGTATGGGTGCAGCAGGGAACATGAATCACTGAGCCAAAGGCTTTCCCTCATTTTCTGCCACTGGTTCAAGACTTATGACCTCACTTGACTTTGGAACCCGTGGTGCTAAGGAAACACATGGCTTTTGTTTGTAGGAAAATCATACTGCAGCAACTTCTGGAAGATCTCCACCACTGCAGAGTCACTACAAGGGAGGTAATGTGCTACTATGGAAATTTTACACAGAAGCTTCAATAGCATGACCTCTAGGCATGGCCATGCTGTAAACTGGGTAGAGAAGAAATGGGTAGAAATAAGGGAGAAAGATTTATCTTTGATAATGCTTATGTTTTGTTCCCGTCATCTAGCTACTGGCTCTGAATTCTTGGGCAAATTACTGAATTTCTCCCAACTACAAATTATAACAATGAAATGGATGTCATGATATCAACTTTCCCATGCATAAAATGAAGTGTGTCATGTGAAAATTAACACATCTCATATATAACAGGGCTTTCTATAACTACACCCTGAGAAGTAGACACTACCTCTCTTTTTCTGAGGGTCTTAAAGTGCTCCCTATCTTAGGATAAACCATAAGGATACTCTTCAGGATTGCCTTTCATGACAGCTTTGCAAAGAGTGGCAATCACCAGAAGTTTCCTAATTAGCTTACTAATTACTGTACTAGTTGCGGGTCTTCAGTAGCTCATGTCCACAAATCCAATGGGCATAGGAAATCTTTTCTTCAACACTCAGTTGAGTGTAGTAAAAAAACCAAGCACTACAATTTGCCATCTTTTTTCCACAAAGCTAATGATATAGGAAATACTCCAATGATTTCCGAGAAGACTACCCACTTTGAGATATCTAAGGCTTTCCTTTTGTCTGGTTTTTCTTCTTAGGGGATGTTGTTTTTACTTTTCTCAAGAAAGCAAGGCTTATGCTGAGGACACAAGTAAATTCAAGTCAAGTTTTCTTGCATATGTGTGTGATAAGCATAGTGCTATCTGACAGCACAATGTTATGTAACAGATGCCTAATGAGCAGCCATCTTGTCTTCACACTTTAATAAAACAAGTGACAGCTCAGACACATTCACTGTCATAAGGGGAAAAAAAAGGAGCAGGGGTTAGTGTGGTTATCAAAAGGCTATGAGACAGCAGGTAATCTATACACATAGTACATGGAGAAAAATAACCCCTGCCTCCTACAAACAGACTCTATAAATGTTAATGACTTCATATAGATTACTGACTCTACAGGGTTTGACCACCTCCAAGGCTGTAAATGATGAAGGACTTGCTTCAAAAGCAATTGAATCAGACATAAATACAGGATGCCAGCATTTTTAGTAACTGGCAATTAAGAAAGTGTCTGTGCATAAGCAGAAGAAAGCTGCTTCTACACATCTTTGGACTTTAATTCTTTGCTGTTTACTTGATATCTTTGTCAGGCCAGTCAGGGGCCAGAATAACTTTAGTCAGCCTTGCAGCGCCCAGAAGGCAGGCACAGCATGAGCCACTTCAATGCTTCAAGTCTGAGACAAACAACCAGAATTCAATACTTCATTAATATATAAACTCCCGGAAACCAGTAGCTTGGCAGGACTACTACAATGCTTTTAAGCTCAAACTGCAGGGTCTTATATTTGAAAAAAGAGAGACAAAAACAAAGCTTTTTTTATTGACACAACTTGTAATGACCAGAAAATTGTATTATATGCATATATGATAAGCACTGTGCTGTGCTCTGAGAGGCAAAATGTTACATCTGTGTATATGTCTTCTGAAAAGGTGTCCTTTCTTCTTAACGGTAGCAGTACAAGTGATAGCTCAGACATATTCACCATCAAAAAAAGGTGTCAGGAGTTTTATATAACTTGTCCATGTAGGTATTTTGAGAGTGAGCTAGATCTAGATCAAAACTAAGAAGTTGTTTTACAAATTTATAAAGGCTACAAACATTATAACATATGTTGTCCATTATTAACATGTATACATAATATACTATATATGACATAGTTCATAAATGGTGTAGGTACTGATGCATAAAAAGGAGTTACACAGTGCAAAAGAGAACATTAACTGTACCTCCAGGAAAAGCAGAAAAGCATATTATTACTGTATCTAAAAGTTTAAATGCAATTTATTTGTGTGTGTGTGTGTGTGTGTGTGTGTGTGTGTGTGTGTGTGTGTGTGCACGCATATGAATGAGCATGCAAGCCAGAGGACAACCTGCAGGAGTTGGTTCTTTCCTGACACCATGCAGGCAGGTCCCTAGTATCACTCAGGTTGTCAGCTTTTGTGTCAGGTGCTTTCTCTCACTGAGCCATCTTGCTGACCAACGTGGAAGAAAGAGTATCCAGAACAATGCTTAGCATATATGCACATAACTAGCAATGATGGCTTCTCTGGATATGTGGTTATGTGCTTCACTAAATCAATATTTCTGATGAAACAGCTGATAAAATATTCTTAGAAAAAAAAGAAAGAAAGAAAAAGAAAAAGAAAAGAAACATTAATCATGTCCTGGGCATTCCAGAGAATAGTAATTCTTATCCATGCTTGTGCAGTAGATGAGTGGAGTAGGAATGATTTTAAAATAACATCTGATAGTCAAAAACTGTCCAGTGTGATGATTAAACTTCCAAGATCAATTCTATTAATCTCTTCATCTATTTCTGTGCCTTTTCATTTAAACGTCTTTATTAACATTAATAGTGTGCCAAGAAGACATTAGATTATTATCCCATAAGGAAGTATTGGGGACTGGGCCAATGGTCTTAGATGACTTGTAAATGAGAGTTCACACCTTTTCTATTATATACATGATATCAATTCAGTATGATTATGTGAGTCATAAAAGAATAGACCGAATTTGGGAGCAAAGAGGACCACACCAGACTCACTGTCATTTTCTTAATAAATTCCATCTGCATGTGCAAGAATTCATTTCTGTCTTCATCACATACTACACTTACATTTCAGTTTCATGTCTGTTCATCACTACAAATATCGTACACTATTTATTGAGCCTCTAAAATACGATAGCTATCATATTTTGATAGGTATAAGACCTTATATTCGTCACTTCATTCCACCCCCACAATAGCATTCGGTGTCAGGAATGAATAGTCTCTTTTACATAAGGTCCTGAAGGAAGAGGTTAAGTCAGCCACTCACTGTCGCTCAGCTAATGAGAACAGAAACTTGACTGTGCATGAGACCTTAGTGCCGTTAAAACCTGTGATCCGCACGGAAATCACCTTGCTTGATAAGTAAGAGTGTAAGTCCTTAAAGCAGAGGTGGCTTAGACTCATGCACATGTTACGACAGGGAGCTGCAGGCTAGTCTGGTGCTCTGCTTGCTGGATGCTTATGTTTACACAAGAGGCTCATAGAGTAGAGGTTGTTTGTGCCCAAGCTTCACGAATTCAGCAAAGCTATCTGTGCCTCGCAGTTCCTAGGTGACAAAATGTTTATGGCAGATCAGAATCTCAGGGCCAGACTCTAGCTCTTTGACTTGGTTTTGTTTGGCTTCATTTGTCTCTATTGTGCCATACTGCCTCACGTTAGGGTAATCACGTTTTCCTCTGAGTTATTATTTTTGAAAGAAACTAAAGCTAATAAAATGTATTAAAAAAAAAAGACACGTACAGTTTTCCTTTATAGCTTCTCCAGTGTACTAGGCATGGAGCCTCAAAACACTCAATCTGGGTAAAGCGTTGCAATTGAGCCATTTTTCTTTTTCTTCATGGGTTTTGTTCTTTAGTCTCTCCAGTTTGAGTATTGCCAAACATTCCAATTTCAACTGCCCAGACATTTGAGCTCTTTGGTGTGACCATGAACCAACCTCCCTCCTGAAAGGAAATTTGTAATTCACTAGCAACAAGTCCATTGTATAGTGTCACAATGTACACAAACTCCACTTGCAAAAAGCATTGTAACAGAGTATCAAAATGGATTGTGAAATTCCACAGAAAATACTAATTTTTTATAATGGGACCAACTCTGCATCTTATAGAATAAATCTCTATGAGGTAGCAATTAAATGTGAAGGAGAAAGGCAGCAGATTGAATACTGTGGTGAGAATTTCTTTGTATTAAATAAAGAAACTCAAGTGTTTGGTTTCAGTGTGTTGGTGAATTAGGTGCTAATGCATAAAGCTACTCACAGTGGCTGATTTGTTGTGTTATTCAGTGTTTTGCATTATATTTTTAAACAGGAAAATAAAGGCACTGTGTTTTCAAGAGGGTGCAAAATACATTTTACATAACTCTTTCTTTTGATAGGTTGGCTGCCTGGAACTGGCCTGCAGCAAAACAGCAATGCTGGAAAACTTTGTTTGGTGCTGGGGTTCTTCTGAGATTGCCTGCAGCATGGCCCCACAGCCATGCTCTAGCTCTGTGATTCTGCTCCCGAGGCTTATGGAGAAAATGGTATACTCATCCCATCTTCTGTGAAAATTTCCCCAGATCCAAGTAGGTTCATAAAGCTGCTAAGGAATCCTAGCTGCAAAAGGGGTAGTTTTCTGAAGCTTCTATTACTTGTTTTTCTTCAGAGTATCCCAACCACACCCTTGGAGTCTCCTCCTGTAGAGAACAGCTAAGAGGGAGTAGGCTCAAAGCAGCTTGCTGAAAATTACTTTTCTTCCTTTATGCCTTATAGGGAGGCACCAAGTGCGTGGATTCTAATTGTGTCTATAACCACATGAATGTATCCTGTAAGTCCAGGAATCCTACCAGTTCATGCTCACCTCCTCAGTATCTCACTTAAAAATATTCATTTTAATCTCTATTTTACTCTTATTTGTTTCACTTGCAAACAGACACTCTCACTCAGTGTAACTTCCTGACAACCAAGTTCAAAAAAGTCTTCTCTTTTTTTTTCTTCTTTTTTTATTGTAGGTAAGAGGATGTAAAAAGTCTGGACTTGGGTAGGATATTTTTATTGCTGAGTTCAAGGTATTCCTGAGAACTTGGACATTTTAAATACTGCATTAAGACCACTATCCAGAATACTAACATACAGAAAGGCTAGGGCAAACAGAATGGCCATCTAAAGCAAAGGATGGTGACAGAGGAGGAAACATTTGCTTATTTTCATAAGGTAACTGAGACATATAGGCATGAAAAATGCCTCTGCCCCAGGACTATATAAGAAGTAAATAGCAGATCTTCACTTTAGAGCCAGGGAGCAAGGTACTGCCTGCTCAGCCTCTTGCCAAACTGATGCTCACGGTTTCCCAAATTTCCATTTTCTCAATTATGTCTTGAGAAGCTCTCCTGATGACTGTGTATCGATCTCAGTGCTCAAAGGTGCATCACATCACAGTGACTAGATACAGATACGGGGCATTAAACTAGTTCTGTACCAGGGGACACTTAGGTTATCTTCATTTTTTCCGGTGAAAGGAAAGAACATGGGACACTAAGACTTTCCCATAGGTCCCAGCAGTTAAAGTATGACTTTACAAAGTGGAGCTGCTGAAACAGTCTTTGCCCCATGAAAAATCTTACTAACAAAATGCACCAAAGACCTTATGTTTGTATGGAAATCAGCTTTATCTACATGGCCTTTCTGAGTCTAGTGCTCTGCTGATGTTCTCCTAGTCCATGAATTGATTGTCATGAACTGTTTTTTTTTTCACTGATTCTCCATCTTTTATAAGGCATACTTTTCTTTCATCTGATAATGGACAAGAACTGGTTATCACTAGTGTATATTTCATACCCCTTGAGCCTATAGGCTCTTCCCACTCAATTTTATCATAAATGATGCTTGAATCACAACTTGCATATGCTCATGTCCAAATAAAATCAACATGCCTAACCCATACCTACCTCCTTGTCACAATATCTCACTCTTAAAAATGCTTATTTGATATAACTTCCTGTGTATACAATGAAATGTACTCATATACACCCCTATTTTACCACCCCTAATTCTTCCCACAGCATCTTCTCTCTGTGTTTTTACTCTCCTAACTTCAGGTTTTATCCTTTTAAAACAAGTCACTAAGTCTATTTAATACTGCCCCTATTTGTATAGGTATAGGGTCACCCATTGGATCATGCCCAACCTACCAGTGTCCATGCCCCAAAAGAAGAATAATTCTTCTTCCCCAAGTAACTATCAATGGCATTAGTTCTTTACCCAGGCTTGGGGCGTCAATCAAGGTCTCTTCCCTTAAACATTGTATTGACGATTTGAATTCAACTATCAAAAGTTGACTTATCTATGATACTGAATTCCATGGTGACCAAACCCATCTCCAAAGACAAAACCTCAAGGAACATCTCATATTCCCTTCTTTACTCCACACATCTATTCAATAGATAATTACTGGTTAATCTATCACACAAATCTCATATATCTCCCATTCTTCCCTAATTACCTCTTATCAGACTGTTACAAAAATAAAGCCAAGGGAAAATACACATAAAAGGCTTAATTCAGATGCCCACTATGCCCATAACAAACTTGGAATGAAGTGGCATGTTTGTGTTATCCTCACAGAATAGAGGACACTGCTTATTCAATCTTTGTGATTCTTGCTATAATTCTGTAGCTGTTTCATTCATAATTCTCTGACTATTCCTTCTCTAAGTAAACCCATCTTTCCTATCATCTTACTCTATATATTAGAATGGTATGTTCTTGCATATTTATAGTTATCATTCATCTTACAGAGAACTCTTTCCACCTTCCATCAAATCTGACCACTACCAAGTTACTGGATTTAACACATATACAGAAATTTACAAATACAGAGTCTAAAGCGGAACCCATCCACTTTTCTATTTACATAGTATCTGCTAGTATTATGAAGAAATTTACAGGCCTCTGCAGTCTAGGAAAAAAGGGGTTTATTTTCCCCACATTGTTACAATTTGAATACACATAGACATATGTACTTTATAGGCTTAGGTTCAAGTTGGTACCAATATTTGTTCACGGTAATGAAAACATGGTAGATACAGCCCAGCTGGAGAAAATAGGTGTGCGTGTCATGGAAGGTCATCACTTGTGCCTGCAGGATCTCTTCCTCTCTGCTCTGTGGTGGCAATAGGTCACATGTGCCCATTGCTATAATATATTGCCTGTCTTCCAGCCCAAAGGAACAAGCCCAGTTCACTTTGGACTATTCTCTTACAGCAACAAAAAAGCTAGTTAACATGCAGCTTATAGAAATTGCAAAGGTCCCTGTCACTAAAGAATACCCAAAGCCTTAGGTTACAACTGTCAATCTATCATGTAAATTCTCCGATCCAGCACCGATAGCTCCATTTGAATCTAGAGTCCAACCACCTCTGACCGTTTTAAGCAATATGAAGCCTTCCAAAACACAAAGGAAGGTCCCAGAATATTTGGCAGTGGGGGTGGGGGGTGTTTATTGTTGTTGTTGTTGTTGTTGTTTTTCTGTGACATATAACCATTTACTGTGGACCCTAGAGTTTTTCTTGTATGTGGGGTTCTGTGAACATCTTGCAATGGAAAATGCCCTTTTGAGTCTTTTTTGTCCCCATTAACAGAGTAAGAATAGATCCAGAGTTATGCAAATATCACATAACAATGAAGAAAGAAAAGGGGCTTCAAAACAAGATAAACTATAGTTTAATTTAGTAGCTTTAAAAAAAACAGAATGTGTATCACACACACACACACACACACACACACACACACTTTTGAGTACTTAGCAATATCAAGAAAACTGGCTTAACCTCTACCAGGATGATTAATTTAAAGCTTTTACTTTCTACAACACGATATTTAGTACAATCATCCCCACTTTAAAGATGACAAAACTAAAGCTTAAGAGAACTACCCAAGGACTCTGCTGTTGTAAGAGGAAGAACCTGAAAGTATTAAAAATAATGTGTGTCTGCATTTAACAATAATAATTAAAGAAGAGTTGATAAAGTTGAGAGGGAGTTAGCAAAGGAAGGGAGTAGGAGGAAAAGAGGTAGGGGTTCAAATTATGTAAATATATTATTCATGTATGAATTTCCACCAAAATTAAAAAGAAGAGAAAAACAACTAAGACACTTCAAAATAAAGGCAATGTCCTTCACAAACAGCCAAGATAATGGAGAGCAACAGTATAGACAACTTTGGTTTCTCACTACTTAAAGTTGACAGGATTGCAGACCTGAAATATGTAGAAAGTAATTCACAGCAGCTCCAATTTCAACTGAAGGATCACTCAAAATAATCTGCCTTACATTACATTGAAATGAGCCTATTATCACATCTATCCAGTGCCTGCTCGACAATAAACAGGGCCAAAACATTACGCAACCAGTTATTTAGAAGCATTGAACAGTAAGCTTCCACATTCCTCCTTCAATTAATAATTCCCCTATTACCTTGGCATCTTGTCTACCTTAAATGAACATCCTCATTGCCTGTCCTATTTCTTACGTAATCAGACTGCCCCTACACAGGCACAGTCATGTTTGAATTTCCTTTCTTTTCTCTCGCACTATCTAAGCAAGAGAGGCATCCTGAGACTCAGATGCAATTCCATTTTAGGTTTTCTCTCACCATGTGGCTCAGCGTAGAACCTCTAGTTCAAGTGATACTTCTGCCTCACCATTGTATGTTTGATAACTAGAGGTATCACCACGATGTGGGGCATCCAATGATGGAGATTGAACTACAAATTCCTTTGGGTTTCAAACAAAGTCTTTTGCATTTATTAGTGCCAAGCATGCTTTTGGTCTTTAATGCAATAACAGAATGGGGTACAATAAGAAGGAGGATGTGCAAAATAGATAGTTTATTGCATCGCTTGTCACAGTATGTTTTAGGAAAGGTATTTTTCTGCCCCAAAGAACAGGATTCTGAGACCTTCTCACAGATATCTCTGTCCTTCACTTCCTCCTTCACAATCTGTGGTGACTACACCTCAGTTGCTCTGTTGGTACAGAGTTGGACAGCTCTTAGGAGAGGGTAAAGGAGTTCCTTGCTGAATTTCCAGCAGTGCATCATGGAGTATCTATAAGCTGAAGACTCTTGGACTTCCTAAAGATTTCAAGGCCTTTCCCTCCATTGCCATCACCAGAAATTTAAAGATAGAAATGAAGTTTTCTATGACTGTTACTTTATGCTAACTCACAGTGAATATAAGTACTATCTCAAATATGTAACTTCTCATTAACTTCTCTGAAGTCTGTGATGTCATCCATAGCTAAATAGTCTATAGCATCTAAAGCACAAATGACTAGTTACAGAAAGCTATTGCCTTAAGAATATGGAAGACCCTATCAATCGTGGTTGTTGTTTTTCCAAGTTGCTATTTTCCACCTGCCTGCTGTGCAGCCCTGCCAAACCACTTAACCTATGCCATCCCGAGTTCTTCTATAATAGCCAACAAACTATTATCTGCCTCACAGGGTCACCACGAGGCTCTCATCAAACAATGAATGTAATAGTGTACATCTAGGCCAGAGTCACAATTTTATAAGCCTATTACTTCTACTATTATTTCTATCTCTACAAAGGAATGCTGTTTTTACATGGTATATTTGTTTGCTTTCCTCTTTCATCCAAGGTCAGAGAATATGTCTCTCATTTATATTTGACACAAAGGAAATGCTTATTGGTTCAAAATAATTTTATTTCAACTCTTTGCTTCATTGTCTCATGTAGGGGTACCTCTTGATATGAAGTTCTAGGGGAGGGGCTTTCTAGCATATTGGTTTTAAACTCTGTTAAAGCTGTGGCTCCAGGAGACCCCATAACATGCACAGACCTGCATCATTATCTCACATCTTTAAAAGACCAGGTCACAAATTTTCATGCCCTAAGTCTTTCAAAAGACTTCCCTTTCTTATAGTAAAATTTCAATTTCAGTGATGTTTCACTCATTATTGACAGGTGCACATGATTACCCATTCTGTGTTCTCCCACTTTAGTTCCTAGTCATTCAATGGCCCATGAAAATGAAGCAACTAGGAACATGGACCTATGATCTGGAGTTACTCAATTTCAACTGCAAAATAGAAACAAGAACTTCAGAAGAACAAAATGTCGTTTGATTGTGTACATCTAATCACTAAACAGCCTACATGTGGTTCATATGGAAAAGAAACCTTTGCTGTTACAGCACAAATGATTCTCCCTTCTTTAGACACATAAGTTGAAATATACTGCTACTTTTAATATCTTGAGAACAGAGTAAACAAGAAAGTTCATAGACTACTGTATGATATTTCTTGATCCATAAATGCAAAGAAATAGAACATTTAGGGTCTACAGTCAGAGAGATGTCAAGCCCAGAGAGAGCATCAGGCTTTGATAGTAGAAGACCTAAGTGACTTTTGGATTTCTGGATTCATGCTATGACCTTAAATGAGCTATTATCTCCTCAAATGCTTATGTTATTTTCTAAAAAAAAAAAAAAATGAAGGTAAAACAAGCCCTGATTTTTCCTATAGGGCTGTTGGAATAATTAGATTTGTGTGCAAAGCTCAAGACACTATGCAAATGTGACTCAATTTCTATCAGGGGGTCATTTCATCAACCCATGCAAAAATGTCTCAGAGCTAGTGCTCAAATCTTGTGGATGGCATTCTGCCAGCTCATTTCCATTCACTAAAATAATCAGCATTCCACTAGAATATTGATCTGTACTTCAGAGTAAAGAGCAAGACTAATTTATTCATGCCTTAGTATCAAACAAAGAAAAGGCTTGTTAAATTAGGTCAATTTTTGCCATGTAAAGGAAAGGCAAGGGGCCACCCTGACAGCATACACAACTAAACCCACCCTAGCAAACAACCTCTACATGGAAAAAAACGCTCTTATATAAAAGAAGAATTTGTTCCATGTGGTAAGTGATGACAGGCTGCAGTGAGGATACATTCAGTTCCCACTCATCCATAAGTACCAAAGAAACTCATCCATTTGCAAAACTAACTTAATCTTCTTGGAGTATTCAGAAATGTAGTCAACAACTGCTTGCCTCTGTTCCAAGATATCTGTACAACTCATTCAAACCAGGGGAAAAATAAAATTTTCCATGTAACCACATAGATCATCTTGATAAAACAATCAGTATTCATTTTGAAAATGTGAGTTACCAAACGATGTAAAATAATGAGAGCTCAGAAAATGAAAAACGTTCACAATGCTACTAATGTAGCTAAACAAGGGGACAGAGAAACACTAAGTAAGCTAAAAGAGTGCAGCAGAGAGATAAGAGAAGGACTGGGACAATTGTAAGAGATCCAGTATTCTGCTCCTGTAACTATGGTAATAGAAAAGTCTCATGGCTTAAGTGTTTTCCCACTTTATAATTGTAAAATTGCTTAGTTGAATTTGGTTTCAAATCTCAGTGTGAGCATAAACTCAAGCAAATCACCCAAGGGTAGGAAATAACTAAATTACTGGGTTCCTCATGCAAAAGACTGCCAAAATGAATGCATTTTTTTTTCATATTAAATATATGGATTGGTATAAGCAACAGACTCATTTAAATTTAAATTATTTTTCATCCCAAAGACAATGGCATCATTTATAATAATTTCTATTTTTGAGCGCTAACATTATGCTAGATTTGGTCTACCTGTAATCCTAACCACTATCCTCTGAGTGTTCTTCTTCTCATTTTACAAATGACAAAGACTAAAGGTCAGACAATAACAATCTTTGCTTCAGTTATGTAGCTAATAAAAACCAAAGAAGAATGCAAAAGTGTAATATGATTGATTGATATATACTACTCTTCTCCCACTAGGATTGTAGTGGCCACCAACGCCATTACCAGAGAGTTCATAACAGGGATGTTTCAGAAAGTGACAACTTGCCAATCCCAACTTGAATGATAATTAAACAATTGCAAACAGGAGGGTTTAATGTAATGGCAGAAAATGTTCTAGAACTCACAGGAAAAAAAAAGTCATAGCTATGACAGTGATCAATTTGGCTGGCCTCATAGGATTCTTCCTATGAAAGCAGATATATGGTATACACATCAGGCTAAGCTTTGTCTTGTTTTTGTCAACTCTTTAATAGTAAAAGTCCTGTAAGTCCTTGCATCCTGCACCACAGTGTTGGGCTTTGTGATATGCCCCTGGACCTCTTCTGAGCCTTCTATACTTTCTTTCCAAGCCTACTTCGGCTAAATCCTTGTCTTAACTGAGATTCTATTTTCTTAATTTATCTTTCCATTACAGTTGTCTCCTAGATTCAAGACTTTTTGAAGTCTCCCAGATTGAAAAATGTAAAACTGACTGCTGTTATAAGTTCTACCAATCCTTTGGAGGGTAAGTCGCAGATAACACTTTTGTGACTATATGAACCAAGCAACACATAACTTACACACAGCTCAGAGGAATAAAAATGGAAATTATGAAGTTATAGGTGTCAGATAATCCACAAAAGGCTGCCCTCTCTTCTGACACCATTTATAAGTCTAGGAGTTTTTCCCCAAAATTGGTTAATGTTCAGAGAGTAAGAGGCTTTCAAATGCTCAATTATATA